>NC_056728.1:655688559-655868559 GCF_019279795.1 Protopterus annectens
GCTCAAAACTGCCGTAACTACTCATTATCCGACAGCCCTTGTTCTGCCCAGTAACAAAATGAAAACCCCTTGCAGATTTTGACCCAGGAGCCTGTACACTACAGTGAAAACACTTAACCACTACACCATGACCACTGTGAAGACAGCTGTTGTTTTTCCAATATATTTGTCAATACACATATTGCTTAGTATTGAACAATTGCCTTTATGTCCACAATTGTGTAGTACTTGTTATTAATATGACTGTTGCATCACATATGTTGCTTAATTATAATGTATACATATCAGATAGATACGGTGAGATGCATCTGGGAAGGTATACACAACCAAGAGTTTTATACATGACAGGAATATGGATATATAAATACACATATGTTGATATATGTCTGCATGTACATACACATGTATATTCATACATATGTCTGTGTACACATCTTTATAGTGCATCATATATATGGCCATGTAGATCTCTTTGTATATACACACACACACACACACACACACACACACACACACACACACACACACACACACACACACACACACACACACACACACACACACACACACACACACACAGACACACACACACACACACACACATATATATATATATATATATATATATATATATATGTATATATAGCTGTATATGTATGCACGTCCTATGTGTACAGATGTGCCTATTTATGTAGATATATATGTAGATATCTATAACTATATGTGCATACATATCTATTCTGATATACCTATTACTGTCACTATATATGTATATATTCATAAGTATATATTCATATCTATATCTGTATATGTGTAGACATATATTGGTTTGTTTATATATATATATATATATATATATATATATATATATATATATATATATATATATATATATATATATATATATATATATATATATATATATATATATATATATATATATATATATATATATATATATATACACATGTATGTTGATATGTATATGTATTTATATCTATATAGGTATATGGATAATTATATGCACATATATGCTCACCATATGTCCAGAACATGGAGTGGAGTCTTACCTCAGCCCACATAGTCCCAACCTCTTAGTGCAAGGGGATGTCAGGTATGTATTGCAGGTATATATGTAGACTTTTGCTACTGTAATAGGCGTTGCCTTAACAGACATGTTGTGTGTGGGAGGTCACATCTGCTATTAACATGTGGGCCATTGGCTACTGACATCCTAAGGACATCATAGTATAGTACCACTGCTAGCACAGCAATAGTCCTGTGGACTACAGCACAGATATGGCCAATAGATGTGAACAGTCTCACACACTGGCCAGTCCAGAGGTGTACACAGAACCCCTTAGTGCAAGACATGTGGAGCAAGCCTGACAATGTGGATATTAACAGCCATGTAGATTGGTATATCACGTAAATACTGGAATACATATTCCCACATAGGTTATGCATTCACACACTGCTGTCTGCCCTGACACATAATAACCGCTGGTGCAGAGGTCACATGGCCACATACAACCCACTAGTTAGTGACATACATCTGTACAGCATCCCACTGCTTTGACAGAAATACATGACAGTTATGGTGGCCCAGCAGCAGTACATCTGGCAAATATCTGGACATAACATTGCACTGGGTAAGTACACTAAGCTGCTAGGCATGTAACAGAGCACTGTGCAAACTGCAAGTAGACTGCCACAACACTGGCCTACATTTCTTATGGGCAAATACACATGTACCTGCAAATATAGCAGGCTCTACAGGCATGTCACAGCACAAAGCAACAGACACGTATGAAAGTGCATACCCACAACCAATGTGAACACAGCCACATATTGTAAGCAAACTTAATATTACAGTATATGGACTGTCTGATCAATACCATCTTCATATGTGCCACTCATACACTAGCCCTACATATACTGTGCCACTACACAGTGTGGTCCAATGCTTGTCTGTGGTATGGGACATGTATGTGTTTGGCCTATAAACATGAAAGCCAATAGGGTACCATGCACAGCAGCAGCATGTAACATCAGATAGAACAGGACCAAGAAAAATGACATCTACCACAGTCTGTACACAGGCCAAGGTACATATTCGCAATACACACACTGTCAACAAGCACCATAAGTACACAGATCTCTGTACTGTACACACAACCACAGAATGCCCAGGTTATGTGCTCAAATATAACCCCTACTATACATAATGTGTAGCAGTCTGATATCTCAATGGCTTGTTATCAAATATGATGTCAATAAATAATGGTGTACAGAATATATGCACCTCTTACTGCATGACATATGTACAAATGTTGACAGAGTTGTGGCTGGAGGCACAAACACAGGGACTGCATTGACATGTTGCTGTGATAACTGCATACATTTACTGTTGTAACAGAGTTTGTTGTGACATATGTCCTATGAGGGATATGAAGTCAGTGACTCTCATGGCTGTCACCATGTACTGACTGCAATCCTCACACTATGCTTCTGCAGTTCTCAGATAGGTGTTCTGTGAGTAACACAAGAAACAAAAGGCACCACACACTACCCAGTCTGCAGATGAACCTACAGATGGGGCTTTCCTAAAATACATAGCACTGTCATGGCAGGCATTAAAACATGTACACCAGCCATATCCACACACACACCCTGTTAAACCGACATTACTTTGAATGCAGAATAGCAACACTTACATTCTGTACTCATGTCAGGCACATCCCCATTCTGTGTGTTGGCCTGTTTCCACAGTGTATGTTGTTAGAGGTAAATCCCAAATCCATCTGTGATGCTGTTTGCCAAACAGCAGATCTAGGTCCTGCTCACAGTGAATGAAAAGGCCCAACACCAACATGATGTTCCTAGATATTGGAGTGTGTTTCTATGCAATTGGCTATGGGAATGTTACCACAACTGTTCCACATGCAATCGACTAGAGGAGGGCTGCAATTCATACAAAGACCATCAGCTGATCATGAGCATCACTTACAAAACACAAGCTGCTGCCTAAGTAAAGCAGGTGTAGTTCTCCACACCCACCAGAGAGGGAATGAGAGAGACAGACAGAGACAAAGTAAGTCAGGGAGGGGGTGGGAGAGTAAATCCTAGGCATGCTTGTGTCACACATCTACAAGTACATATTTCAAACCCCTGACTATGTATTGCTATCATGTCTATGCAGTTATTGCATGTGCCACTTAGCTTACATGATGATGAGCTGACAAAACGTATATGTGATGGTGAGTGACATCTGCAACAGTGATATGGTAGTGATATGGTAGGTGTAGTACATGTGCCTGTCCACATGAACAGGTGTCACCGTCAACACAGCCGCACTCTCTCAGGGACTCACACACATTGGCACACTTGGCCGTGTCAGGAATACACTTCCTAACTAGTTAGTTTTCCACAATACAGTAATGTTCAGGTATCACATGCACCACAGGGGTTATCCGGAGGTTATATAGGCAAAGGGTATGTGAATGTGTCTGAAATCAGACAGCATGCTTCTGTATGCCAACGGGAGTTGTAGTGAGTGTGAATGTGGTCAAAAGCATCATACATCACACACACAGTGTGCCAGTACTGACATGCATGTGTGCATTGCTTCATGGTTGTGTAGTGGTTGACTGTGCCAGGCGGCTATACAAGGCTAGGTGAAGGGTATACCTTGGCATCAGATAACATGACAATGGTGTGCAGTGTGGCTCAAGAGTGTAGTGTCTGGATTGGCCCACACAGATGGATATTGTATTCACCATCCAGTCACCTGGATAACTATTGAGTTTGGCCATTGTTTTCCAATGCTTGCCATGTTTGTGTTCTTTAGTCCATGACATGGATGCTGTCTGGGATGTGCACATGTCCCACATGCATGTACAATGACATGTGGAACTGTACCTGAGGTGTCTGGCCCATGTTGTGTACACAGATTGTCATCAGCAGATGTGCCAGTTCTTGCCTCATGTGGTGGGAAATGGTAATAGACAGCAGGTTGACCCTGCACCTACATTGACAGCATGATACTGGTATTCCCTGGTGTCAGTGGCATCTGTTGATACAGGGCATGTGTTTAAGGCATGGTATGTCCTTTGTGGGTCACATTTGACAGCACCACAGGTGTTGCAGGCATCCAGGGGGAAACATAGGGAAGACACACTGTCTGCATGTATGTGCCTATTACACTGATGGACAGGATGCCATGCCCTCTGTAGTCCACTGCAATCACACCATGGTTACTATCTGTGGGCAATAGGCAGGGTACTACCAACATATCGGTTGTTGCCTAGGCAAGTGTGTTTGTGTATGAGACATGGGTTGAGAGCGTTCTCTGCGTAATACAAGAGTTTCTAACTTTGTTCGTCAGGTCTTGATGTCACATGTAGGGGTATGGATTGGCACCCCAGCCTCTTGCCTATTTCACATCTGTTATCCTTGTAAGGTGGACATTGTGACATATAATAGGGTCACCATATAAGAAATTTGCAAAACCCACTGCGCAATGAGTCCAGTTGTTACACACTCACAGCCACCTTCACACAGGATATGAATGACAAACACTTGCCATCACTGGCATTAGAACTCCTACCTAACTAATTACACTACAACATTACGCAGTTATAGGACACACCACAGTGATTACTGGAGTACTCCTTCCCCTAAGGTGTATTTCACTGGGAATGACATCAGCAGGCTTGCCAAATTAGGGCATTTGAATTGTCGTGAGTGTGACTAGCATAAAAAGCATTGCTCCCTACACAGACAAACATAAACACAAACAGATATCCACACTTGTCATGTGTGGGAATAGAACCCCCTACCAAAGTATTATATCACAGTACAGCATTACACTGTTATAGGACACATCACAGAAATTACTGGGCTGCTCCTTTCCCAGAAGTGTATTTCACTGGGAATGACATCAGCAGGCTTGGCAAAGTAGGGCAATGGAGGTCGTAGTGACTGTGAATGGACTGAAAAACATTGCACCCTACACAGACAAAGAAACACACACACTAACATCGACACTTGCCATGTCTGGGAATAGAACCCCTGTGAAACTACTATATCACACTACAGCATTACGCTGTTATAGGATGCACCACGGTGATTACTGGGCTACTCCTTTTCCATAGGTATATTTTAAAGTGAATGACATCAGCAGCCTTGCCAAGGTAGGGCATTTGAATTGTAATGAGTGTGACTAGCCTGAAAAGCATTGCTCCGTACACAGACACACACACACACAATGGTCATGTCAGTGATTACAACTCATACCAAACTAGTTTATTACACTACAGCATTACAGAGTTATAGGACATGCCTTTGAAATTACTCAGCTATTCCTTTTCCAAAGGTGTATTTCAAAGTGAACGACATCAGCATCCTTGCAAAAGAAGGGCATTTGAATTGTAATGAGTGTGACTAGACTAAAAAACATTGATCCCTACACAGACACACAAAAACAATTGCCATATCTGGGATTAGAACTCCTACCTAAGTTTTTTATCACACTACATGATTACACAGTTATAGGATGCGCCACAGAGATTACTGGGTTGCTATTTTCCCAAAAGTGTATTTCAAAGTGAATGACATCAGCAGCCTTGCCAAAGTGGGCCATTTGAATTGCAGCGAGTGTGACTAGCCTAAAAAGCATTCCTCCCTCCACAGGCACACATAGTTGCCATGTCTGGGATTAGAACTCCTACCTAACTAGTTTATCATACTACAGCACTACAAAGTTATAGGATGTGCCATGGAGATTATTGGGCTACTCTTTTCCCAAACGAGTATTTCACAGTGAATGACATCAGCAGCCTTGCCAAAGTGGACCATTTGAATTGTAGTGAGTGTGACTAGCCTAAAAACCATTGCTTGCTACACAGACACACACACACAGTTGCCATGTCTCGGATTAGAACTCCTACATAACTAGTTTATTACACTACACTGCGCAGTTATAGGATGTGCCGCAGAGATTACTAACCTACTCTTTTCCCAAAGGTGTATTTCAAAGTGAGTGACATCAACAGCCTTGCCAAAGTAGGGCATTTGAATTGTAGAGCGTGTGACTAGCCTAAAAATGGATTGCTCCCTACACAGATACAGACACACACACACACACACACACACACACACACACACACACACACACACACACACACACAGACAGTTGCCATGTCTGGGATTAGAACTTCTACCTAACTAATTTATCACACTACAGCATTATGTAGTTATAGGATGTGCCACAGAGATTACTGGGCTACTTGTCTCCCAAAGGTGTATTTCAAAGTGAATGACATCAGCTGGCTTGTCATACTTGGGCTATGGGGAGGGCAGTGTGTATGCATGGGCATAATCCATTCATCTAGAGGTAGACACACCACACTCAGGCACATGCAGGTCTATATTCCGCAGGTACGTGTATACAACTGCTAGATGACTACTGCCTTGTACAGTCAGGTTGCACAGCTAGCACATGCACCACAGAGTCTGTAATGCTGAGGGATACCAGTGGTTAATGTCTACAGTGAGTGGCATTTACACATTATGTGGTTATAGCCATTTGGCTGTGTACTGGGTTGGACAGGCCTCATGATGGAAGGCTCTTTGTCACCATCACTCACTTCCACACATCTATGCATGTGTACTTTTGGCATATTATAGTGTGTTGTACTTGAATATATGTGTGTATTCCTATCCAATGTGTGTGCAAAGCATGACTGGTACATACCGAGGAGTGTATGCACTAACATCTGCAACTGTCAGATATGTATGTTCCACTGTTGTTGGCAGACATGGGCTACATTTGTTTAGGTTTGTGAGCATGCCCAGTATGACCTTTCAGTATGGTGTCGTCTGACATTGCCTTCATTTCTCTAAGTGTGCAAGCATGCCCAGTATGCCCTTCTGTATTGAATGTGTGGATCCATTTCAGGTAGTTTGTACTCCAGTGCAAACCTTTGTGTTCTACACCTACAAGTAACAAACTGTTTCTGCTGGTTATCTGTAGATCAGTTGGCAATATGGGGTCACACTGTGCAAGGGATATTGTGTACTGTAGGTGATTGTGTTTGTGCTGCTTCTGCTACATGGTACTGGTGTTAGCAGAGATAATCAGACATGTGTACTGTTATACACTGTGATGTTTTATGTCCTCAAGTACTGTCAGGTGGACAGTTTTGCTCACAGTGATGTCCTGGGGAACACAGGGTGAATGCAGCTGTGTCCAGTATTGTAGTGAAATGTCTACATATTCATGGAAAGTTATGCCATTCTGGAGGGGGAGCTGCAGACACTTGCTGCAGGGTCTGTGTATCCAGTTCAGCCCCTTGGTACAGTGCTGGCAGAAGACTCCATACTTGTACAGCCATCGACATGACAGTATGACCTTATCTTGCTGTGGCAATACCTCACAGCTGTACAGATTCATGCAGGTTACCCAAAGGCAGGGGTCATAAGTCAGGACATTACCCCTATTGTGGTGCATGGGCAGGTTTGTAGCCACCCATTTTTGTGTATGCAGTCAGGGATAGTATGTGCACATGGCTGTGTGTTGGACTTTGCACCATTCCATACTCCCCATGCTCCCACCCCCCCTTTATTATTATATCCTCTTCCATACATTATGCATACATTCTCTGATACTTTCCCTATAGTTATCACCTCATCACAGCTGTGTTTTGGTGTTGGTCCACAGTTCATGCAGTGGGACATGGTGGACATGTTACTGTGGTTTGTCCACATGTCCTTGTATATGGTGTATGTGGAGCGTGTTATGTTGTTATTTGGGTGTTCATGATATAACATACATTGGCAGTACGAGTGAGACACAGACCTTTCACAGAGGCCTGTAGGCCATTTGGTGGTGATGCAGGCCAGTTGTAGCAGTCCGTTGCATTCTGTCGGTCCTACAGTCCCAGACTGCCATACAGTATATTCCCTTGGGTGACAGGGTTGGTGCTGCAGGTGTTCTTGCCAATACTTTCTATCAGTATTGATCAGGTGGTGTGGATGCTGGTAGGGTGCTACTTACAGCTAGGGACTCACCTGCATGGAACACCTGCACTGCATGCTGCATTCTTTTGCTATTGCCATACACAGGTGGGGTCATATTGTACCCATTCCCAATAGCAGGGATAAAACCAGAAAGGTAACTGTAGGTGGTGTTTGGGTGAGCTGGGTGCATGTGTGCTATGGACACTACTTGCATCTGACTCACAGATATGCATGGAGCATTCCAGTTATGCTGGCCTGTGCAGGGACATCAGCAGTTTCCCAATACATCAGTCCTATCACCTTTGTGATCTGCAAGCCAGACAACATCGGTATTCCCTATTACAAGGCCAGATAATGTGATGCATACCTGCAAGTACAATTACAAAGGTGTGTCCATTTCACAAGACATACATTATATACTGTATGTCTGGGGTACTTTTCCGTGTGTTCTGCTTGCATATCTAGCCCAGCAGTCATGCCATGTCCATCTTTCGGATGGTGACACATATTACCACCATGCATTTACAATGGCTTACTGCTAGCATGAGTTATACTGGGGGAAATTGTCTTTGGCACTGCAGTTGTGAGGACTTGGCCCTGTCATCAGCAGTAGTGGGCAATGGCCACCAGGTCAAACCTCAACATGCATACATATTGACTAGTGTCACACAATATGAAACACACACCAACCTAACACATGCATACCTGCTTATTGTACACATGCTACAATCTATCCTGCTACCTTGGCTACCTCAGGTCACCTGTGCTCCACTGGTATTATACCTACACAGACATGTTACATGAGATTGGGGGGAGCACAGCTGACTGTTACTGCATTTCTACATAGGATTTGGGGGGGCATACCTGACTGTTACAACGTGTGTACATTGTATGGGGGGGTCACACCAGACTGTTACTACATTTCTACACAGGATTGGGGGGGCACGCCTGACTGTTTCTAAATTTCTACACAGGATTGGGGGGCACACCTGACTGTTACTGCATTTCTACATAGGATTGGGGGGGCACACCTGACTGTTTCTACATTTCTACACAGGACTGGGGGCACACCTGACTGTTTCTACATTTCTTCACAGGATTGGGGGGCACACCTGACTGTTTCTACATTTCTACATAGGATTGGGGGGCACACCTGACACTTGTACACAATTGCTATGACTGTACTGGTATGTCAGGTACTCAATTTCATCCTGTATTCTAACCTATCATGCTGACTAGAGGCATATCAGTGTACTACAGCTCTTAGGTTTGATTGACCAACATATCAGCTTCTGACTTCCTACCCTTCATAACTAACATATCACTGCCTGACCTGCTGTAGTCTGCCTGTGTAAGCCTGGAGGGGGCAGTTACCCATAGCCATCATTCAGAGGCCTTAGCATAATGTTTATTTGTGTTTGTCTATACCTGCCCTGCTGGCTGAGACTGTTGTTGGGTATGTGAACCTCCCTGACTGGCATGTGTGAGCCATATGGACACGCATGTGGCCCAGCACATTTCCTGCAGTGGATTTTGTCGCCATGTGTAGTACTGGCTACTATGGTGACACCAGTATTTGTTACAGATCTCATGGTGCCACTATAGGGGTCTACTATCTGCGGGCATCCCTTTCAGCCACCTAATTCCCTTGCATGCTCACATCCATATCATAGATACAAGTAACAACACATACTACTCCATTCCGCAACTGGTAGGGAGAGTGACTTACCTTGTGGGTGTGCCAATATTGAGGATGGTGCTTGAGGGCTGCCTATGTCAGATGCACATAGTACACTCCCTATACATGGTTGAGCACAGGTAGTGTCATGTTTGGCATCCCTTTTACTGTACGTGCGAGTCAGAGAGTGGTGTCATTCCCTGGGTCACTCCTGTGTCAGTGTATGTGCTATGTGTTGCCTCTTTGCCAAGGTCAGGACATACTGGGCACACCTCCTTTTGCCTACTGGGGCAGGCTCAGGTTGTTCCTCCTCTGAGTCACTCTGTGTTTGTGCTGGCCATGGCAATGGTGGGGGGCTGTATGGTCCTGCCCCATGCTGGCCCTGCTGCAGATTTTTCTGCAGGATCATATTGTGTAGCATGGCACATACGATGACAATTTGAGTACATGTAGCTGGAGAGTAATGCAAGGCTCCACCGGATGTGTCCAGGCACCAGAACTGTGACTTGAGCATCCCAAACACATGATCTATTGCAACTCTGGTCTGTGAGTGTGCCTCATTATGGAGTTCTTGTTCGGGTGTGTGTGCATTTCTGATGGGTGTCATCAGCCACTGCTCCAGTGAGTAACCAGCATCCCCCACTAGGTGACTGTAAGGGATGTCCATACTGGTAAATCTTTGGTACAGCTGCATCAGATGCCAGATGTGGGAATCATGATAGCTTCCAGGGCAGCTTGCACACACATTCATTATAATGCCCTGAGCATCGCACATGACCTGGCAGTGATGGAGGGGAAGACCTTGCGGTTGATGTAGACCCTACCCTGCTCACCAGGTGGTGCTTTGATTCATATGTACATGCAGTCTATAGCACCCACTACCTCAGGTTATTCTGCTATTTGGTGGAAGAGATGCATATTGCTGGCCAATGCCTCACGGGTGTTGGGGAAATATATGTGCTCACCGGCATGTGCTGGCATCCAGGAACTGGTGGAGTACCCTAGATGCTGATGCCAGTGAGATCCCCATTATATCTCCAGTTGGACTTTGGAAGGTACCTGTAGCTAGTATTCTTAAGCCTACACATAACTTGGTATCTACTGAGATGGGTTCCCCTCTGTTAGTTCTGTATATGAAGTGTGGCCAGCACAGCTCAACAATTTGCTGTAGAAGTTTCCTGTCCAGCCTATAGCGCTCCACTATTTTCAGCTCATGTAGCCCCTAGTAGGTTACCCTGGGTCTTTACATTCATCTCCATTTCCTCACTGTGGGTTGGTCAACAGCATTCTCATCCTCACTGCCCTCAGCCTTTTCCACATGTTGATGTATGATAGCTATTGCAGCCCCTATCATTTTGTTGTTTTTGTTTGTTAAAATTCCCCCACTTGTATGCACCAGTGGTGTAGAGTATGTGGGAAAAACCCAAGGGAAAGGTGTTTGCATAGTTTATAGTAGTGTTCTGGGCTGGGCTGCTGCCTGTTTAATTGATTGATTCTGATACATTTCACCTGCCAGCTATGCTAGTTCTCCTAGATTATATTTACTGCTGTTTTCCATTCTCATTGCCTTCCTGTTTAAGCCCAGGGGCGTGCCACACAAACACAGTGCTCAAATGTACACAGAGCTGTTATTTCCTGGTTTATATTTTTTTCTTTTAAAATCCGGTGTGCAGCACGCACACCTGCTTAGGCAATGTAAAGAGTGCTAGGCAGCGTCAAACATACACCCTTGCTTAGCTCTGCTAAGCTTAGGGCAAACCCGAGCCAGAGGGCTCCAATCCACTTTCATTATGTCTGACAAACATCCCTACAATGTCAGCTGACTCCTAGGCTTGCACCAAGCTATTCCTGCTCTTACACTGTTGGGTGCTGACTAGCATGCAGGGAAATCTGGGATTCAGTATCATTCCTCTCATTTGCATAGGATTGCCTGCAGATGCATAGTTACAGGTTCCACACTGAGCCCCCCCCCCCCTCAATCACTGTTCACTGGCCATGTTGTCTTCTGCCTGCCATTGAGTATAATGGGAAAATACGGATTTTGGTTAGAATAAACTGTGGTGGTGGTGCTGCGGTAGCATTCTTGCCTCACAGTAAGATGTTGTCCTGTTCGATTCTCAGCTAGAGTGTCTTCTGTGTGGAGACATGTGTGAACGGGCATACTTTTGTTGAAGGTTGTGCATCAGGGCCGGCAACTCGGCACGTAAAAATCTACTGCCAATCATTAGAGGACTGGAGTTCTGCTGTGGTGACCCCTAACCGGGAAAAGCCGAAAGACACAACAACTGATTTTGGTTTGAATGCTTATTTTAGGGTTTTTATTTTATTTTTCACCTGATCCCATTTGTGCACCGCTGCCCTATGCTTAAACAGCTGCGATCGGCTAAAAAAAATAAAAGTTAATTTTTTTTAATTTTGCAACTGTTTTCCATGCCATATATTTGGCCATTGGCATGCTTTCTACATAATATCCACCCTTTATTTGTAGCTGGCATGGCTTTGTTTTGTAGTCTGCAGAAATGTACTCGGTTACAAACCGAGTACATTTCTGCAGATTACACTAGTCCTGCACGGCTGGCTTTCAGCTTTCTGGATTGCAAATTCACTTCATTTGCATAGATTTTACCTGCAAATGGGGTAATTTGCATACAGGAGCTGAGTCCGTGCAGGACTAGTGCAGGAGCGCTCATGCATGTCCCTGCAGCTTATTCCTGGATCACACAGCAGAAATATTGCCTGCTGGAGATCCTGCACTAGTCCTGCACACTGTGCAGCGCTTGCTGAATCCAGGGGAGAGTGCGTGTCTGTGTGTGTGTGTGTGTGTGTGTGTGTGTGTGTGTGTGTGTGTGTGTGTGTGTGTGTGTGTGTGTGTGTGTGTGTGTGTGTGTGTGTGTGTGTGTGTATGAATGTGTCAGTGTGTATGTGTGCATGCATGTGCAATTTATGCATGTGTGTGTGAGAGTATAAGATCTTGTAAGTGAAACTTTAATATGCATGAATTTAAGAGCAGTTTAGGAGTGCATATATGTGGGAATTTGAATGGATGAATGTGTCTGTGTGTCTTTGTATGAATGTAGGAGTGTGTGTGTGTGTGTGTGTGTGTGTGTGTGTGTGTGTGTGTGTGTGTGTGTGTGTGTGTGTGTGTGAGTGTATGTGTGTGTGTATGTGTGTAGTGTTTAAGATCAGTGAGTCAACATATGTGTGCTAGTGTGAGATTAACAGACAGGAGCTATTAAAAAGTTGTTTCCTTTTCCACACTGTTGTGCAACCTCAAACGCTCTCATTACCAGTTGTATTTTTTATTGTTCTGTTGTTTAATAATAAAGCTTGGGTTTTACAGTCATTCATTTTATTATTTTTGTAATTTTATGGCTGTTTAGTTCGTTTCTGAAGGATATTAATCTTAAAAAGGTGTCTTTATTAAGTTAAGGGAGTGTGGAAGTATAGTCAACCATACAGTCATGCAGGGGACTTGTTTTCTTAATTTTGTTTGACATGTCAATGGTCATATCATTGAGTATCACTGAGTGGAGTTCTAATATTTTAGCTTCAAAAAAAGTTTCACACTTTTGAGATTCTATCAGAATAATTCAAATAGTAAATTAACGTACTGTCTGCCTGGTGGCTATATAGATCTATCTATATCTATATACATATATTTGTATAATATATATATATATATATATATATATATATATATATATATATATATATATATATATATATATATGATACACACACACACACACACACACACACACACACACAGAAAGAGAGAGAGAGAGAGAGAGACATGGGGAGGCAGTGGGATCTGCAATCACTGCCTTTGCACATGAAGAAAGGCAAAAGAAAAATCATATATCACTGGCAGGTTCATATGCAGAGCTGTTGGGTGACAGGTAGTGTTTTCAGCTTCCAGAAAGGAAGTCAGGTCTCTGATCATCAGAGATATCCTAGAAGAGGGAGGTGTAGGATGCACAACTGAGTGCCATTTTGGAAAAAGTCACATACCTTGTAGAACAGATATACAGTGGAGTTTAGTGATAACTCACTACTGGGAAAAAGATGTAGGTATTCAATGTGCCTATAACTTATTAAAAGTGAAGTGAAGATAATTTGGCTAATGAGTAGTGTCAGGCTAGGAGATTGAGAAGAAATTCAAAGGGGATGTTTGTATGTCATGACAGTTTGGCATATTCCTTTAGATCATTTACTTGCTGTCTGGTTATCTATAACATTTAGACTTCCACCTACCACATGTATTTAAGGTTCTTTATATTGTCTTAATGTAGCCATAGTGGTGATATTCTCTGGAGGATATATCTGAATAAGGAACCATCCTTATATACCCTCCATAAGGTGCAAGATTCATATAAGGTGCTAATACTAGAAGCAGGGGGCGTTATACATTTTTGCAATAGGTGTTGCTGATGATAAAATCCATTTTCAGCAGTCAGATAACTTGTTAAGCCAAATGCTGTTGAGATAGTAAAAAGAAACAGTATTAAACAATTTACAGACATGAAAGGACTCATATGGAACATATATTTTTAGTAAAATGTCATCTGAGTAAAAACTATTCTAATTACATTTCTGAATGTCTTCAGCAGTGTGAGCTACATACCCAATTCACAAATAAAAAAAATCTTACGCTATACAGTGTTTATATTATTCTATGAAATATCGCTGAGCATTGACCAGCTTTAGGTATATAACAGAAACTGGTAAAAATTCTTTGCAAACAGTCGCTTATGTATTTAAAAATGAACCAGTTCATAAAACAAGATTTAGTCTGCCAGGAACCATGTAGAATTGATGTGTTATTCAGAAAAGAATTCAAGATCATCTTCATTATACATTTATAACCTTTCTGAAAAGATTGAAAAAACTAAGTACATGTTCATTGAATTATTTTCTAACCTCTGAAATGTTTCATCTTGGTTTAAAAAAGCAAAGTGGCATCTGTCTCTTTCTACTGCCAAGGCAAGAAGCTATGCATTCAATCTTGATGAATAAAGAGTTGATATAATAACCAGATCAAAATTTTAAGGCAAGGATGCATCATATCAAATCCCATTGCTGAATTATGATTGCATGTATTAATCTGGCTCAAATCCAGTTCTTTCACTGTTATTTCTGGCCAAGGACTAGATGATAAAATATTCTGTGGAAAAGGCTGCTGAAAATATAAAAGGACAATGTTGAAATATAAATTCAAACAGCCAGCCATAATTTGATTCTCATTTATGCAAATATTATAATTAAACAGGGTATGGTATTTTGTTTGCCTAGCACTGCATTAAAAGCATTATTCTGCGTAACACATCTGCATTCATTTAGAGACTTGACAGTATAGCACAGTATTTCTGTCCATCTGTTGTATTTGTTGTACACAAAAAGTGGCCACTCTAGAACTTAAGAGAATCAGAAGTCAATGAGGTGCAGAAAGCAGTCGGAATGGACTGTTAAGGCTAACCAAAACAAGGAGACAAATGTGATACAAATATTTAACTAAAGACAATGCAATATTACTTTCTGAAGTCTCACGATGTTGCAAAGTTAGAAATGACCGTGAACCACAGCTCTGAAGATATAGCAGCATATGAACCTCTTCCTATTATCTGAGTAGTGCTGGAGTCAGTCACTTGACCTCAAACTTAGACATCAGCTGAATGACAACATGTACAAAATTTCTGATTTGTCACTTGCGTACAGTGTAAACCATTTGACACTAAAGCTTTATGCATGGTACAGACTCAAGCTAGTTACACAATGTTTGATGTTCTGTGATTCTTGAGTTCAGCCCATTCCACTGCAGATTAAAACTATGGCAACAATTGGCATGCTGCCCACATGCACATAAAAAGGGGTCCAATAGATATCACAGTCATTCCCAAAACACAATCTAAAATAGTACAGGGACATGAACTTACATGAGGATAAATATATTCCCTAAATTAGGAAGAATGTATATCAGAAACATATGTCTTTTACAGACTTGTTGGACAACAAGATATAAGGTGTGCCTTTGACCACACTGTCATTGCAATAATATCACCTAGCATTAACAATACACAAGCTTTTGAATTCCATTGATTCATCTCCAGGAAAAATGCAGTTTAAGACCACAAAGAGTCCATTCTGAACTACTTACCAAACTTGCAGGAGACAGTAATTATGATTCTGTTGAGTAACTTGGTTGTGTCCTAAATAACAAACCTCACACTGAAAATATGTAACATGGCTGATGACTGGGTGACACACATGGATTCCTGCCACAAATCCTGAGTAAGCACATAACTATATATAGCAGCAGAGCACAAATACAACTGAATGTATGTTTGCATACATCAATATGCATATAAGTTGCCTCACTGAGTCTGGTGGGGCCTTCTGGTAAGCTAGATCCGAGGTATTTGGCATAATATATGGAATGCTGCTTTTGATGCATATGAGAGCCACGATAGTAATCAATGTAAAGCCATATTCAAGAGGACAGCTGATGCATGGGAAAAATCAGTGAGACTGCAATAATGCCCACCTCAGTGACTTGCCACATATAGCACATATCTATGTTCAGTGTGCATGCATGTGTGCATGTGTGTGTGTGTGTGTGTGTGTGTGTGTGTGTGTGTGTGTGTGTGTGTGTGTGTGTGTGTGTGTGTGCGTATCTGTCAGTCTGTGTGCCTATATGACTATGACTGTACCAATAACACTGAAAAGTATAGCAAGTAACAATCAGCAATGGGAATACTGTTACATGCTGTGAATCAGGCTACATGCTATCCTCACATACAGATTTGCTAGACATGCTCCAGGAAAGCAATGCTGTGCACAACAGTTCAATAACTGTAAAACTTATTGCTTCCCCATCATAATCTTCTCAGTAGGGATACTTCAGCATGTTCATTTTATCACATTTGCAGTAAATGTCTGTATGCACATGCTAATGCACCTTACACAAGGCTTCTACTATAGGATAGACTGGAGATTATTTTTATCCACTGGGGTACCTATACAGGGTGTTTGCTATAAATGAACCACAGGCACTTGCTAAATGGTCACAGCCTAACTGTGAATGCTTAGCTAGACCTGGTGACTGTGTTCATGTGCTGATGGTGTCCCAGATTATCTCTGTGTGGTTGAAGCTATTGGGGTTCACTGAGAGGTATAGTTTATAACCACAACAGCCACACGATGATCTGTGCAGATCAGAGCTATGCAGGAGCCACTGTGGCAGCATTTGCTATAGAATAAGGCATGTTACTAATTATACAAGTGCAAGCTGCTAATGATGTGATGCTGTACCTGAAATATGTCTGCGGCATGCACATACTTTATCTTGTATGTATCCTCCTTTTGCAAGTTTTACAGGTATTTTGAGTGAAGTGGAATATATAGCCCAATGGATGTACAAAAGCATGAAGCCTGTTCCTGTTTGATAAGAAGATCCTGCAGAATCAGTCTTGGTCATCCCATTGCACTGTCAGAAGTCACAAAAGTTACCTACTCCATTCTCATATCACAGACTGCGTTTAGTGTAATACAGTATATAGCTTTAAATATGCTATGTACTAGCTCATGGAATAGAATGTCATGTGTGGTACATATTCCTTCTAAAAGCCAGCTAGACTAAACCAGTGGCTCTGATGAATTTTGACTATTATAACAATCATCAAGATGTTACACTGTACAAGAACTAGATAAATATATGTACAAAAGGAAAGAACACTGAAGAAATAAATAATTATATTTAGTTTTAATAATGTGTATGTTTAGAAGAATAAAAGTGTAATCAACAGTTAATAATATCCATATGCAATAAGCAATAATTTTCTCATTCAATGACATGTTAACAGAAAACTAGACATTTTAGATTCAGAAATTCAAATTATACCTCACTGTAAGTGGGTTAGCCAAGACATCTGAACAGGCACAGTGAACCGATTTTCAACATTTCTTAAGAAGGAGCCATAAAGATGTTTAACTCTTTTGCTTGTCAAGAAAAGGAGAAAGATTAAGTGGTGACTATTACGATTAGTTCAGACATAAATGTCACATTTGTTCTGTACAAGGTCAAAGGTCCTACTGGGACAATAGATATGTAAGCTACTGTAGTGAAGAATAGATGAAAAGGCAGTTAACTTGGTGAGTTTCATGATTTTTTGATAAAATCTAAGTAGTTTGTGATGTAAGAGATCATTAAACAATGGGATTGATTTGCTAATAGAGTCAGCAAGGGTGTATAGGATGATGTCACTGCTCAGTTCTCCTATCCCAAAAGGATGATTCAGAGACACGTGGTGACCATGAAACCTGTGGTGGAGATCAGGAGTTTCATATGTCATCTACTTAAATAACAGGGGTGCAGTAATGGTGTCTTTGATATTAATGCAATAGCCACTTCCCTATCTAACAGACTTTGACTGGCCCTCTTTAAGGATGCTGGTTGCAAGCTCCTTGAATCAACCCTTAATTGGATACCTTGTTCACAGGGACTACATTTAAGTCACCATCGGAGTTGGCTCCCTAAGGAGTCAAGGGCCCACTAAGTAAATGTTTATACTCTGGGTAACCAGATAAAGTAATTAGGAGATTTGGGTTGGGCAGGCATGTAAGACAGGAGAATAGCCAGAGGTTGTATGTACCAGGTGGAGAGATATAAAATAAGAAATTAAGTAATAATGGGGGGGGGGGGGCTTTTAAAATAAACATACAGCCTTCATTTTTCAGTTAACCAGTTTATCTAGTTCAGTTTTTTGGGGGAATCAGATTTTATCCTAGCACTCAGTTTATGCAAAGGAGTGACAAACTATTCTTGAACAAGATAGACTGTACCTTATAAAAATGGAGTATGTGTCTAGAACAAGGGAAGTTATTAATACACAGCCAAAGAATTAGGTGAAGAAATAACTGTATGAGCTGGAATGTGAGTCAAATAAAAGTCAGTCATGAGAAATACAGTGAGAATGTACTGGAAAAGGAGTCTTAAGGTGCACAGAAGATATGCCTGATGTTTATGTGTGAGCATTCGCATGACAGAAGGCACTGTCCTGATTTTAATTTTGTCCTGATTCTAATGTTGTGAATTATGTGCTGGGAAGAACCATTCTTCAAAAATTAGTAAAAGAAAAGACAAGTGTGTGCATAAGAATTTGAAGCTGTTGAAGAGAAGCATGAAATGAGATGGTTGCTGGCATTTCTGAAGTGAACAAATGATGCTGTGAAGTCTATCCATGTTTCACAACTACTGTGACAAAAGTGAAATTCAGACAGCTAAAATGCTGATAACTACTGAATGAAAAGTTGAATTAAAAGAGAAGCATGTATTTTCTGAAGTTACTTTTGAAGTGTTAAGGTTAAAGGAACAGAAAGTAAAGCAGTGTGTACAAATTTAATACATTCAGGGAACCAGGTTTGGGAATGGGTCAAAAGCTGGTTAGATGTGACTATAAAAAGAAGAAGTACAAGATCATGTTTCAAATTACAAAACACGAAGTAAACTCCAATATTCTGCATTTATTTTTTACTCAAGAAATTTTTATTTTCAAACAAATTAAATTATTGCAGATACAACATAATCTAAAGTATACTACATAAATAACTATACACACTATTTACATTTAGCCTGCAGAAAAATTCAATAAATGAAACCAGTTTGATTTGAAATACATGGATTAACATAAAATTAAGTGTTTACAGTAATCAGAGAGAAGCACAGTCCAGTTGTAGATTTTCAATAAGATGTAGTACCTTTCTCCAAGAATTATTTAACATGTTAGGCTAGATTCTCAGTTCTTTAATCTTAATGTCTTTCTGTGCTGTGTCTTTCATTAAATATAGAAATTCTTCCATGGATGGTGGTGAAGTGGAGTTACATTTCCTTGTTATGCACTTTCTAGCAACTGCTTAGAATGATCCACAATAAATAAAGATTGTCCCTTTTCAAATGAGGACCTTCATTAATGTCTAGTTGCACTAAAACTTTAGATAATATAAACAAATCTGAGAACAGAGCTTGTAAAAAATCATTAATATCATTCTGGAATTGTTTTATACTAGTGCACTCATAAAAAATATGCATCCAGTCTGCCCTGCATGCTTGGGAATATCTCCAACATAAAACATTGCTACAAGTACTAAACTTCACTATTTTATGCTATGTTAGGAATATATATGCTATGGAAAAATGTCCAGGTATAAATTCTCCAATGCTGTGACCAATAGGTTAATTTACCAGAAAACAAGAGATTATTTGTAATCTGCATAATTTGATAGCTGAGGAGCAATGAATGTTATAAAAGAATCCTCAGTGTAATTGCAAAATGTCCATGTGTACAGCAACTGCCACCCATTTACAGAAACATTATGAGTATTGTACATTACCATGGCATTTATACCCTTCATGTCTAGGATGACTTGTTTACAGATTTAGGAAGTTTGCCAGGGCTGTAGCATATTCACAATCATCCTGCTGTTTTGCATGTGAAGTAACTTTCTCTCATTTAATATACTTCACCATGACTAAATAACACAAATCAATTATCATCATTAAGTAGATGTGAAACAAACATTTGATGTGTGGCTTGCCTTCAAAACTATCAGCTTAAATAGGACAAAGCATCCCACACTAGTGTTGCAGATGTGATTAACACAGCGGCGATGTTAGTGCTGCTAAAGTAAATAATGTAATTTCAAGTTATATCAGGGTTAATGTAAAATAAGATTGATATGTTTGAAATACATGGGTTATAATCTAACATTAGATAGGCTGAATCCTTACAGGGATAAAGCTGGAGAAATTGCACGAGAGCATACACCAGAATACAAATATACATTATAGAGACAAGTAAGAATGATTCAGCATATTGCAAAGATTGACCTTATCGTGTTTGAAATAATTATATTCCTGTGGAGTTCTTGAACAAGATGTAATGTAAGAATCATCTACAAACAAGCCAATTGATTTCAAATATTTAGAAAAATAGTAGCAGCTGCTTCAAGAATAAAATATTATAACACAAATATGTCAACTGTGCTACAACTAGAATGAAATAAGAGCTGCAAACTTTCAAGAGAGCAATCCAGTTCTTCCTAGGTAAAGAGCATTTGCAGATGAACATAAGAGATATGATTGTTTAGAAAATTACTGTTAGCAATAAGGATGTGAGAAGTCCAATGAATATTGTGTAGGCAAAAAAGCTCATGTAAAAGCAGGCAAGAAACACACACAGCATATTCAAGAATTCTTTGTGCAAGTCACATGTGAGGTTACAGAGGATGTTACTTAATGTTCAGATATATAATCTGAAGGGGAAACGGAGACAAAGCAAGGAACTGCTCTTGGTAGACGCATTGAGAAGAACATAATTGACAGAATAACAATCTTTGGCTACTGCTGTAGTTTTCAGTGACAGAATGAAAAGTATAATAATTCCTGAGATATATGAATACAAACTTATAAATCTTGTTACTGAAAGATGTTACACATAGCTAAGTGTGAATAAAAGAAGCTCAACATTGTTTTTCTTCTTCATGGAAATAGCTGTATCCGAGACTGAAAGTTCATTATAGTGCTAGCAAAGTAATAGATCACAATCAGTTAAAAACATACATTTTGAGAAGATACATTAATCACATCTGTGGAAAGCAAAGTGCAAAACATAATATCATATCAGACAGAACAAATAGTGCAGTATTATACCATCTACAATAAGACCATAATAGCAGGCCAAGGAAAGAAATGCTAACATATTCATTAAAAAGGATATCCATGAAGAGAGTGGCTACTGATTTGTTTCACTTCAAAATGTCTTATGTTGAGATATTATAACTCTTAACTATAGTTCAAAACTACCATAAATAATAATATAAGATTCACATATGCATCCCTTGACAATAAACCAGAACTTTATGAGAACTGCCATGCCAAAAATAAATAAACATTTAAACTCTAAACAACCGCATGACAAACTAGCCAGTGAATTACACAAATGCTCTATATTTAAAGAAAGTATCCATGCAAAATAAAAAAAAAATGAATGAAACATTAGCAAATTAAAAATAAAGAATATAGTTAAATAAAACGAGCTTTACTGTGGATACAGATTTTAAATTGCATTTAATGTTGGTGCATTCATTTTAACCTGGGGATTGTCAGCCGCGGATACAAACTCCCATCTTCATTCTTTCAGTTCTAATCTGTTAATAAAATTATTCCCTCTAAAATAAATATCCAAATCACCAAGCAAAAAATAACAAAAAAAAAAATGTTGAAATTGTTACATGCCAATACTGCTCATTGATGTTTTATGGTATATGTGTGTTCATAACTTTGGTGTAAGAGCCCCTGTGTGGTTTCTCCTTTCACAGAAGTTCTTGTGGCTGATGCATCTAGCCACTTATACTTTCCTGTTCAATTTGCACATATATATTTACCTCCAAAAGCTCTATGAAGGTGTGGGAAACTGAAAAGAGGGACAGTATCTATGTACCAAAAAATATTTCAAAGCATATTGGAGTATGTGTGGTAGCTTTGTTTTTAGTAGAAGGCCTCAAATAGCTATTTACCCTTTCTAAAAGTCTTGAATTCTTAAAAATGAAAATTACTTACTTAATACCCCTGACAAATTGCTATTGCTCAAGACAATTCTCCAGTTGTCGCTAATAATTCTAATGATACTTCTATTATCAACAACAAAAGGAATTAAAAAGTACTTTTCTGATTCTACATCTAACAAAAATCAATTCTTATATTTAGATTTTAGAGAAACTTACATAGTTGTCTGTTTTCATAGGTTCATAGGTGTGTACTAAGCTAAAGGCCCTGGAGTCTTTACAGGCCTAGCCCATAGGATTACATTGGCTTCATGCCACCTGACCTTAGTTCCCAGTGCCTCTGTCGAGTAGAGCCACTGGAGTGATCCCCAGGGTGAATTTTTTTTTTCTCATCCACTCATCAAGATTTCTCTTGAAGAGGGCCAGTGAGGAGCTCTGTATGACATGTATGGAAGTCTATTCCATAGCATTGGCAGTCTCTGGATTATGAACCTGTCCCTCCAGCGCATTCTGTTGATTGTGGTAATGAGGTTGAGGTCTTTGGAGCGTGTGGTGTGAAGGGTTTGGGATTTCTTTAGATGTAACACTTCTAACAGAGCTGGGTCAGCCATAGCTTTGTAAGTCAAACAGAGATCGACTCTAAGTAGGCGATATGAGACAGAGAATAGTTAGAGTTTTTTGAGTCTGTCCATATAGAAAAAGTGCTTAAGGTCTAGGATCCTCTTTGTGAGGTACTTTTGCGGCCTCTCCGATTGTTGCAGGAGTCTAGTGAGGTACATGCCAAATGGGACATTGTACTCGATGATTGGCCTAATGAGGGAAGAGTAGAGGGAAAACCCTTAGTAATGACATGTGCCACATAGAAGGACTTTCTGACCACAGTGGCAATGTGGTAGTCAAAAGAGAGGTTGCTGTCATCCTGTGTTCCCAGATCTCTTATAACACCTTCTGTGTTCAGTGGACTACCATCGATGTGGTAATTCATGGAAACTGTGTTTTTCCCAAAGGGGATGACGACACCTTTTTTGGCATTGAGCTTAAGACCATGGTTCTGACACAAGTCTTCTCAGTGAGGTCTTTCTGTAGGATGTCAACATCACTTGGGGAGTTCATTATGGCTCCCAACTTGCAATCATCATGAACTTTGTCAGCCAGAGTCCCTTCGAGTTGGCCTGGACTTCAGAGAAGTAAATACCAAACAGGAGAGGAACCAGGACTGATCCCTGTGGGACTCCACTCATGACTGATCGGCAGCCCGAGTTGGAGTTAGCTACTTTCACACTGTGGGTTCTGTCTGTGAGCCAGTTTGCAACCCACCTAGTAATATACAGGTTGATGCCTAGCTTAGTGAGTTTTTCTATGATTCCTGAGTGGGGAAAGGTATCAAAGGCCTTGGCCAGATCAAGGTAGGCTGTATGAACCACCGTGCCTTCATCCACAGCTCTGGTGACTGACTCAAAGAAGTAGACCAAGTTGAGCAGACATGATATACCCTTCACAAAACCAAACTGTGTGGGATCCAGAGTTTGGAGATTCCCTATATCCTTGTTTATTAGGTCCATGATGATGTGTTCCATAGCTTTGCATATCAGACTTGTCAGGCTAATGGGGCAATAGTTCCCAGGGTCTGTAGTTGCTCCTCCTTTTGAAGAGGTATGACTATAGCAGTGTGCCATTCAGTAGGGACAAAGCCTGAGGAGAGGCTGTGATTGAACAGGGCACACAGGTGAAGTGCCAGTTCAGAATGCTAACATATAGATCATTACATTTTAAAAACTGTCTACTCATTTATAATTTTAAATATATTCTCTCCATTACATTCTGGTATTAAATGTTGGTTGCTGCTAAATTTTGCATTTCTGTAACTGAGGGATTTCTTGTAATTATTCCACACAATATCAGAGAACAGTTAATGCAGAAAGTGCTCAGTTCTGCATAGCTATGCACAGCCTCACCTCCATTCTATCTATGGAGAAATACTGCAACCAACAAGAGCAGTGTTCACTTGTCCAACAAGTGAATCTATTTTCTCAATGACAGTTTCATTGTCTATAATGTCCTCAATCTAAAGGCATTCATTGTCAGGTATATTTCAGGGGTGAATGTGCAACTAGAGGTAAATGTATTCTGAATATAAAAGCAGAGAGAAAACAACCTGAAATGGCATTCAGACAGAATTTTAAAACTGCTTCTTATTTTCATGTGGGAAGATGACCCCCCCACCCAAACATTTTTCTGCCAATGTAAAGGGGGAGGAGGCTTAATTCCATAAATTCTCTTTCTTCACATAACCAGCCTTATTTGAATGGCACTTTTGCATGAGGACACTTCTATTGAACTGGTCCCCTCTTATCATAAATGTAATAACCCAATCACTGCTCCAAAAATGGCACTATGTTTTTCACACACATACACAAAAGGTTAGTTGACACAATTTGGTTGATAAAACAGATGGCTGACAGATGTACAAGATCACTATATTACCAAGGTTGGGTAATATGCCGTTGCCCTCATATTGTGTGATCTTAGAGCTGGTAAAAATAATCAGCAAGGGGTGTGGGGACATGCATGGGGGAGCAGCAGGCTTGCATGGAGGTGCAGGGGGTCTTGCCCCCTGCAAAAAGACAGTGTTTTTTTATTGCTTTAATTTTGTATTTGTCAAGGTCAGGGTTTGGCACATGCGCATTACTGCATCAACTTTTGCATTTCTGACGTTTTGCGGTCGATGTTAAACAAATGACTATTTTCAGTAGACAAATATCTACCTATCTGTTTGTCTATCTATCAGTATATCTATCTACATCTATCTACACACACACACACACACACACACACACACACACACACACACACACACACACATACAGTTCTGTTGGATAAGTGGAATTTCTCCTTCACGAATAAAGGGCATGCATGATTAAACAAGGAAGATGGACTTTGATTTATTCTACTGCTTTGAAAATATAACAGGACTACCAGTGACACATCATATTAGCATGAGTTTTGTACAAATTGCCTTTATAAGGCCTTTCTCATGCCAATTAGTTTGTCTATAATATTCTCAGTTACATGGTCTAAGTTTACGAAACCAAATAATAACTTTAAAAGCTATTAATGGACTTTGTACTGACATTAGTGACAGTCACATGGAACAGCATAGAAAATGAGCAAAGCTTTAAAATCTATTACCACACCTCTCACTGCCAAAGGAATGGTAGTCAGAAGAGAAGTATAACTTTAGTCAACCAACAGCTTTGAAAGCTGTCACACATATGACAATATCATCAACGCTCTCTTCTTTCAAGGGGCAGTTTCACATTAGGCAAATTAACTTCAACATATCTTGAAAATATTGTATTTAGGCCACTTATAGCCATCTGTTGTCAGATATGTTCTCAGCTTGTATGTCAAAAAATCCACCTCTCAGTTTCTTCCCTTTAAGTGAATTTTTTGTCACACATTTTAGGAACACATTGCATGGTTAGGAACAGAGACACAATCATTAATTTTTTGTAATAAACTTTATGATAGTATTAAGAATAGTTAATTTTTGTTTGTATAATTTCATATGTGCCAGATTGTATTCCCTCATATATTGATTATATGTATAGTATGTATACACAAGGCATGATTTTACTGTTAATATTTTAAAAACATTTAAAAAAAATAAATACTTGTGCTGTGCATAGTGTGCAGTGTCTCATCCTAAGGCACACTTGGGACATCCAGAGCATCATATTTTACATAATGCACTGCAGAGCCCAGTCCATAATCTTAACAGATATTCAACTCTATTCGATGCCACACACACTGTGCAGCTAGATGCATTGTACATACTGTGTGCAATGTCTCGACAAAATGCAACACAAATTTTCCTCTCACAAACACCCATTCATTTTTTTTATTTCAACTTTCATTGCTGCTGAACCACTAATCCTTCTGTTAAATGTCTTCTGTGTTTGACTTGCAGTATTATCGCTGCAACCACCATTGATCATGAAGCTACACAGGCATGTCAGCAATAGAAAAAATGGGAAGTCTAAATTCCAACATTTTAGATGTATTTCAGTTATGTAGAAAAAAACAGAAATGGTCCAAAGTGCAATGTTTCTTCATGACAGAGGAGAAAAAGCAGCTAAGCTATTTAACGCATTTGCATTTAAAGATAAGAGGAGATATTAGAGTTATACTCTAAGCAACAAGTTTCAAGTTTATGTCAAAGTAAAAAAAAAATCTGCCATATGTATAGAACTATTTTTTTTCACTAGAAGTCAAAAACTATGTGAGTGAAGTGAAATGCAAAATGAAATATTGTGGGTCTGCTCCCTTGCATAATTCTCAATTAAGGGACTAATGGCTGGGATCAAAAATGATAATGCCTTTGGTAGATTTAAATTTACATCAGGGCTGTTATGTGTGGCCTTACTCGATTTGGCAGTCATGCACTATTAGGTACCTGCAAAGGATGACAAAAACTTTCAGCTGTGTCTACCTAAAGGTGTATATAGCCAGGCCTGTTATGGTGCCTATATTACTGTCCTTATGTTCCTAACAACAAAGAATTCAAAGTGAGTGGTCTTACAGATGTTTATTGTCTACTCAAACCTAGCAGATGTGCACACAAAGCAGAACTTGCAGTTCTAAATATATGGAGAAATTTAAAAGCCCACCCATATGGTGGAATTCTCATATTTTTGTACTCTACATCACAACGTGATACATCTTTATAGGAAGTTACTTCCTTCTCATCTTAAGAGGGAACTCAAATATGCTAGCAAATAACTCAAGGCAGCAAACTGAAAACTCAGAGCTGATTATGATAACTGATGCCAAAAGTACTTATCAGGCCACCTTTAATCACATAGCAATGTTAAACAACAATTAATGTTTTGAATCAGCCCACATTGATACCACACATTTGCTTCCAAAGAAATGTGCATATATCTTAGCTGACAAACTTAATGTGAAGATCAGCTCAACCATTATCACAACTGCCCCCTGATTATTCAGATCCTGATCCCCTCCAAAGTAATTCTGGAGGAAGTGCTACTAGCCTTGTTTAAAAGAAAAATACTACATTCCTGGGCTTTTTTAATTGAACAGCAAACACAGTAATTATATATAATATTATATATATATATATATATATATATATATATATATATATATATATATATATAACTTTATTTGACATGAACCTTACAACAGACTACATCCCTGAAAGGTCTGTCAGATTGTCAAACAGCCACATTGTTGAAAGAATTATCTCATTGACAATGCAGGCCATCGAGCCGTTCTGACAGAGATTGCATTATGGTGGGGATCAGGAAATTTGTCCTTTTCCCCATTGCAGTGTGAGCCTGGAGTTGGTATATAAAATTAGTGGGGGGTATGGTGGGAATTGACAGCCTGCATTATCAATGAGAAGACATTTGACAATGTGGCCGTTTGACCATCTGACATAGACCCGTCCCTTAAGCCTGAAAAACAGCCAGCATGATGTCTCTATGCAAGAAAGACCCAACCAGGATCTGTGGCAAATTCTGACCCTCCTCAAGTCTTACCAGTCTTGTTTATAAAGCCATGGAATGTATCATTTATGACCTCATAAATCCAGATATTAATAGTCTCTTAGACATAGATCCACATCGAGTTAGCTTTTTCAAAGTTTAGTCTTCCCTCTTAACTTTTTAAACATATTGGAATGGATAAATAAAACAGTTTACATTAGTTATGCAATGCTTTTTTATACTTCCTGGTGTAAATTTGTATTTGTATAAAACAAAGCAAGAGGCACTTTTGCCCTACATAGCAAAACCCTTGGCTAAACAGTTAATTAACTACAACCACCATCTCCTGGTCCATTTAGGCTTCCAGAAAATGTGACTCATCATAAAGCACAACTTTTGGAATCCTCAGCTAAAAAAGCTGTGTAAGGAAACACAGGATGAATGCATAATATTTTTACAGACAAACCTTATATTTAAACAAACTTTAGTTACAAAGAGTACTGGTCTCAGAGGGGCGATGGTACATTATACAGATAGTCTTTTCAAGTCCCTTACTCCCAGCAAAAGGAGGTCACTGCTACTTATGGGTAGCTGTAGACGAATTCACTAACTGGGTGGAATCTATTCCCACCAAGGATATGACAACAAAAAACTATGGCATCTGTATTATGGAATAATATTTTTTCTCACTGGGGATGGAGACAGATCATTGAGCCTGACAATGGCACTCAGTTCACAAGTCAGCTCATGAAGAAAGTGTGCAACTGTTAGGAATACAGCTCAGATGTCATGCTCCATATCACCCACAGTCTAACAGAATAATAGAAAGAATTAATAGAACCATTAAAAAATACTTACTAAAGTCTGAATAGACAAAGGTCCTAACTGGGTCATTCATTTGACAGCTATTCTAATGGTAAAAAAGATATTACCCAATATTGTCAGCAATTTCAAGTTTTGAGTTAATGACAGGAAAAAAAAAGGCTACTGAATTTTTCCCTTTGACCCCTCACTGGGGGCACAGCCTTCTTACTTCCCTACAGCACATCACCAGATTTGGTTACAGGAATCCGTAAGCAAAATTACTTTATTCCAAGTGGGTGGGATGTATAAGATGTTAGGGAATCCAGCTGGTGTTGTACAGCTAAAGCAGGGTCAACAGGTTATGCTGAAATGATTTGTATCTGAATGTTGTTTTGCTTCAAACTGGGAGGGACCATACTCTATAGTCAAGCAGGTAGGACCTCATGTGTATCAAACTAAGAGATATGACAAGAATCATAGGGACAGGAAATATCATTTTGTGCATGTTGATCAGCTAAAGCTTATTAAGATGTTTAGGTGAACCAAAGAAACTAATACTTCTTTTTTGTGCTTTACAGATATTAGTATAGTGAGACATATTGTGACGTCCGGATTTGGCCAATTATTTCAGAATGATTGCTTTTTACTACAATCAGAAAAAAAAATCATTACTGTAGCCACCCAGCCTTGCACATGAGATGGGTGAGGGGATTGGAGAGCGTAATTGTACAAGACACACATCAAGGGACCCATGGACACAAAGGCAGTTCTTCCAATACCCCAGCAGTGACTTTGGATGATATATAGTAAGGCTTACTCTATTCTTTATTTTGATCTTATCTTTGTTTGGCTTAATTGTTTATTTGGCGCAGTCTGTGGTGGTCCATTCATATATTACAGCAACTGGATTACAAACAGAAAGACCACAGATAAATGCTACAAGTGACTGTGAAGCAGTTTATGTGCCAGTTAATAAAACACTTTCGGCTTACTGTTTTTTTAATGCTTCTCTATAAATAATAAAGTATCAGTGGTATAGACATAATAGGACATTATTTAGAGGGAATGTAGTTAATGTTACAGTTTTTTTAGTAGATGAATAGTATGCTAACCACATTTATGTGGATTTGTCTCAAATACCTGAAGACATATTTTCTTTAGGATTGACATAGGTACACAAGACAGATGCACGTATGCATTCATGTAGAGTTGTGACATTACAATATGAACTGTTGCAAGCGGAGTTTCAGATTCTGGTTATACATACACACCATCACTTAGCAAAAAATGAAGGACTGAAATGGGAGGATTGGGGAGGGCTGCTTGTGGTTCCGGACTGTTGGGCTGCAGCCACCCCCCACCCCCAAACTTTCTCAAAAAACAAAAGAAAAAAGTTTAATTATGAAATTTTACACACTATTAGCAGTTTGAAATGCAAGCTAGTGTGTAAAGTTAAATTGTGATTCTACACAGAACGTGGAGCAGCATGCATGTGTGTTTGAATTCCATTTTAAAAAAAGAAAAAAAAACTACCTTTTTTGTCTCCAGACTGTTTACGGTCCAGATTGGAAAGACCACAGGCATTAATGAAGATGCCCAGAAGTCATTGCAGTTTTAACCGCAGGAAATAGCAAGCTAATGGGACTGTGAAGTCAGCAGCCTGCCACATAATGTGAGTACAGGGCTAATGGGACTGTGAAGTCAGCAGCCTGTCACATAATGTGAGTACAGGGCTAATGGGACTGTGAAGTCAGCAGCCTGTCACATAATGTGAGTACAGGGCTAATGGGACTGTGAAGTCAGCAGCCTGTCACATAATGTGAGTACAGGGCTAATGGGACTGTGAAGTCAGCAGCCTGTCACATAATGTGAGTACAGGGCTAATGGGACTGTGAAGTCAGCAGCCTGTCACATAATGTGAGTACAGGGCTAATGGGACTGTGAAGTCAGCAGCCTGTCACATAATGTGAGTACAGGGCTAATGGGACTGTGAAGTCAGCAGCCTGTCACATAATGTGAGTACAGGGCTAATGGGACTGTGAAGTCAGCAGCCTGTCACATAATGTGAGTACAGGGCTAATGGGACTGTGAAGTCAGCAGCCTGTCACATAATGTGAGTACAGGGCTAATGGGACTGTGAAGTCAGCAGCCTGTCACATAATGTGAGTACAGGGCTAATGGGACTGTGAAGTTAACAGCCTGTCACATAATGTGAGTACAGGACATGGCTGCCAGTTAGTCATGTTACTCTCACTTTCTTTTCCCTGCTTTAGTTACTTGGGAGAGGGCAATCAGATCAGGGTTTAAGGTAAGTTCTCATTTTTTTTTTCTGACAGGCCCAACCAGATACTTTCTGCATTTTTTCCTGGCAGGCTCAATTAGATGCTAGTGGTCTGTGTGCGTTCGATGGGAGGGGCATTTGTGGATGACATTTTCTTTTTTTTTAGCCTAATATCTTTTTGCAGGGTTAGTCAAGATACATTTGGGTGGTTTGTCAATGTTTTGTTGTTGAAACAAACTCTACTCTTGCATGAGTAAAGTGTATATGGCTGAAGTGAAGTAAGATCACATGCAATTTCCTGGCTAAGTGATGTGAAAGAAATACAGTAATGTAATCGTGGTCTTTTATTTTCATTATTTTAAATTTTGTAGGCTCAAAGCAGAGTCTCTGGGTAGGCAGTTGGGATGGGGGCAATGCCTATGTGCGAATGGAATAACTGCAGTTCTGGCTTGCTTTGCAAGAGTAATGTGCATCTGAGTGAGGTAAGATCAGCCACAAGCTCTGAACCCTGTGTATTGTTTATGTGAAAAAAAGACTAATTACCTTAATGACAATGTCATGTTTTTTGTTTGTTTGGTTGGTTTTTTTAACTTTGGAAGATCAAATCAGATACTGTGGGTGGGTAGGGAATGCAGATTATGGCTATGTGTGAGAGAAACAACTGGTCCTGTTGTTTATTGTTGTTGTAATTCAATCTTTGCAAAACTGTAATACTTTTCTGTCTGTACTTTAAGATAAATGTAAAATAATTATCAAGTGTATGAGTAATTCTTATTGTATGTTATTTCATATCTGTTCATGTATATACTGAATGTTTCTTTTAAAATGTTTCTAATATGTTGAATCTTTTCTCCCTGGACATGTGATGAAAAGCTTTTTTTTCACTAAAGCCAGTTGCAGAAACCTGGGTGAACACAAGTAAAATAAATGAAATGAAATGTGTATTTGGCTGGCACACACACACACACACACACACACACACACACACACACACACACACACACACACACACACACACACACACACACACTGTGACTAAAATTTCTGGCATTAAAATGAAAGTAATGCAAGTATGCAACCCAGCTGTTACTATTATTTCTACTTTAATCTTGACAGGGTAAAAATCAGATACTTTAGTTAGGTAATTGGGGGCAGACCTCTCAACCAATTGGGGACAAATTTCAACAGAATCAGGGACAAGTCAAGAAAAAATCAGGGACAATCAGGGACACTTTTAAAATATTAGTGCTATTAACTTGAAACATTGACAAAATCAGAGCATATGAATTAATACACATTTTCTGAAGTAAAAGACGTTTATAACTCTTAATTATTGTCATTATTCATTAAGTGTAATTCACCACCTTTCCTCCAAAAGTCACTAGTTTTAGGAGGGATTAAGAGGGACAGAGTTAAAATTTGAGTCAAAATCAAGGACGTCCCTGAAAATCAGGGACAGTTGAGAGGTATGATTGGGGGTGTTTGTGAATGAAATGAGTTGACTGACCTTGCTGTTTACTGTTATAATTGTGGCTTTGCAAGATTAATGTGTATTTGGCTAAAGTCAGCTGTCATACAAGCCTGTAACCAGTGTTTCTGTGCAGCAGAGTACATTAATTTAGTCATTGCTGTTTTCATTTTAATCCTGGCAGGGTCAAAGCAGATACTTTAGGTCACCAATTGATATGATGGCTGTTTGTGGATGACATGCTTGGCACTGTAGCTTTCGTGAAATAATTCTGGCTTTCCAAGACTAATGTGTATTTGTGTGAAACAAGGTAGAATGCAAACTCTGACTATTTGCATGTATTAATTCAATACAGTAATTAAAACATCATTACTAATGCTGGCAAAGCCAAACCACCTACTTTAGGTAGGTAACAGGTATGAGGGTGCTTTTTGTAAGTGAAATATGTGGCCCTACTATTTACTGTTATAATTCTGCATTTGTAAGACAGTTGTGCATTTGGGTGTCATAAGATGGAGTAAGTGCTGACCTTTGGCTACTGTTGATGTGAAATCAATACAGTAATGTAACTGTGGTCTTTTTTTTTTTTCATTTTTTTTTTTTTACTTTCTAGGTTCAAACCAGGTACTTTGAGTAGGCAACTTGGGGTGGGGCTATGTCAGTGTGAGATTGAAATGAATTGACTGGCCCTGCCTTTTACTGTTGCAATTTTGGCTTTGCACGACTAATGTTTATGTGAGGGTAAAAATACAAGCTGTGACTGTTGCCTCTGTGCAACCAAAAATAAACTAAAACAAACCTATTATTATTTTAATCCTTGAAGCATGGTTAGGGTTAATGCCACTGTGACATACTTAACCCCTTTTAGTTGACCCACCCCTTTTCTAGTTGGTCACACCCATTCAGCTGTCTCCTGCAGCCCTACTTTGATTTGAAGTCAACAGCCGCCACTAGGATTAGCATCAACCTTACAACACATTCACCAAGCTTCAGTTTACTTATGCACACATTTGTAAATTGTCTCAATGCTGTAAATTTGTCATATGTACCAGTAGCAGGGAAAAGGGATTCCTCTAGTATCAATCTCAATTAATCTTCAAGATTTAGCTGTCATATTTGACAGGTTATAAAATGAAAAAGGAAATGGGATAAACAGTAACATTTTTAAGAAATAAATATTAATAATAGTCAATCTCCAGGATTCAATAAATTCCATGTAGGTACTGTGTAAAGCCTACACAGCCTTCATCTGTGTACATGGCCATGGTTCCTCCCCAGAAGTGAGCCATACATATTAATTAAGGTGTTCTGCTGTGGGAGATCAAAGGTGTACATTGAGTCCATGCAAGTAGCAGTGTAGAGGCTCTCCCAAAATTATGGACTCTCCAGAAAATGGTCTGGACAGGTAGTAAGCACAGGACAGCGATTTTTATTTTTTATTTTTTTAAGTTTATTGTATGTTTGTGCAGGGCAGTGCAGTACTTAGTGATGCTGAGCTACACTTATACATGTGCACCTGACATCTGTTATATGTCTAAACATAGAAACCAGATGTATTTAATTATTTTGGCTCTGCAGTGCTTAGCAATGTGCAATCCTGCTTAGGTTCACTGCACACAGCTAACAGAGGTCATAGTAGTATATGTGAAGCTATAGTAGTATATGTGATGATACATTGTTTCCCTGCACTATCCAAGTGGCTAGACAGGTTGAGTAATGAGGTGCTGTCTAGCAGGTCTCAGGTTCAAGTACTGATATGCTTTATACTTTTTGTTTTAGTTAGATGCTTATATTTAGCAAAGCTGCAGGGTGCTCAGCCTCTCTTAAATGGTGTCTACACTGCACAGCTTCACTTACATTCTTTTAAAAGAGTGTTTTACAAGTTTGCATGAAGCTAAGTGATGGGCAGCTTTTTTAAAAGTTGCAGTATAATGTGTAAAGGCAGGAATATATCCCATATAAAGGCCAATGAGCTGGAATTTCACACCATTCATTGCAGTTGTCACTTGGCTGCTGATATTCCTGGTGGTGCTGGTGAGGGAGCATGCTTCTGGGCACAGAGATGGAGTGTGCAGGAGTCTAGAGTATTTGTTGGACACCTGGTTCGCAAGTATGTACCCCAGCTGCTGCATGGTGATTACAAAGGCTTAGAAAATAAGTCTGAAGCCTGGAATCAGCTGGCTAGAGACCTTAACAGTGCTACTGGTATCCCCCATACTGGTGAGCAGTGTTGTCACCACTATGATGACATGAAGCGAAAGAAGAGGAGAACTTTAGACACCTGGGTCCAAGAGGCACAGGGTGGGTGTACCCCACAGACATGTAAGTATCTTTCCTAGTGATTTATAAGTATACAAACAGAATGTGTGCAAAACTGGTATGCATAATGCTTTCTTTGTCTTACAATAGCTGCAGATGAGTGAACTCACAATGTGCAGTCTCGCGCAGGGCATCTGGCCAGGATGAGGTGTGAATGTGGTGAGTAGGAAAAAAGCAAAGCAATAACCTAATGTATAATGTACTGTCAATATTAAAAAGTATTTACAGAGTGTGCAGTCCTAACAGTCAGGTATAACATACTTGGGAACTGTAATAGGTTTAGTAATGTGTCAGTGCCTACCTGAAATGGTAAACCAATTTAAGTCAAGTAACCATGTACTATTGTGAAGAATAGCTTGCAAACATCAAGCTGAGGTTATGGTCTACTGAGACTAACAATCACTATTCTCTTGTGCTAATTATGTGAAATATACTATAGATTGCATTCTGGTACTGACAAGGTTAAATGGGTTATTACTTACACGTCTGACACAGCTGTCCGTACTGTACATGCCACACTTGAAGCAACAGTAATGAATAGATTATAAAGAGTGATTGTGCTGTGATTTGTACTGCTTCAAAATAAGAAGTGATCACTAGTTTTGTAGTCACTGCATGTGTGTTCTAATCTAACAACAGTCAAACGTACAAAGGAAATGAATAAAGACTGTTGAGAAAACTGTCTGATAAATGTAGTTTAATACCTACAGTAAGTTGCAAGTCTATGTTCTGGCCAGTTTTTGCCATATAATGCTGTACATTCCACCCACTCAAAGAACAAGGTGTATGGGTAAGGTAGCTGATGTTATGGCCAGATATGCATGTGTATAAGTGCCAGATTTTAAAGTACATTAATAATAAAAGTTTAAAGCAGGATCATGCATTAAGAAGTTGTTGTTGTGCCTTCCGGCTTTTCCCAGTTAGGGGTCACCACAGAGGAACTCCGGTCCGCTAATGATTGGCAGTAGATTTTTACATGCTGAGTTGCCGGCGCTGACGCACAACCTTCAATGAAGGTACGCCCATTCACGCATGTCTCCACACAGAAGACATTCTAGCTGAGAATCGAACAGGAGAACGTCTTACTGTGAGGCGACAACGCTACCGCAGCACCACCACTGCAGTCATTAAGAAGTAATCTGTTTAAATTACTGTGCAGTATGGCTGTATTCACTGCACGAGTATTCCAATCTGACACCAGTCAACTGTAAAACAGAAATGAATACAGACTGCTGAAAAAAAATGTCTGATTAGTATAGTGCAATACCTACTTTAAGTTTCAAGTCTGTGTCCTGCCCAGTTTGTGTCATATAATGCTGTACAGTCCAACTTGAAGGCGAAGGTGTATGGGTAAGGTAGCTGACATTATGGCCAAATATGCATGTCAACAAATGTCAGATTCTAAGGTACATTACCAATAGAAGTGTAAAGCAGGATTGTGCATTGAGAAGTAATCTGTTCAAATAACTGTGCGGTGCAGCTGTGTTCACTGCATGTGTGTGCCAATCTGACACCAGTGAACCGTAAAATGGAAATGAATAAAGAAATCTAGAAAATAGTGTCTGATAAATGTAATGCAATACTCACAGTAAGCTTCAAGCCTCTGTTATGGCCATTTATAGTAAAAAACAAGGTATATGGGTAAGGAACCTCAAGTTCTGGGATGATATCCATGTGTATAAGTGCCCAGTTTTCAGGAGCAGTATCAATAAAGTGTAAAGCAGAATTTTGCCTTGATAAGTAGTCTTTTCCAATAAGTGTGAAATATTCCTGCATGCACTGCCATGTCTTTCATAATCTGACAGCTGTCAACTGTTAATTTTAGTGAAAATGTTTCCTTGAGTCACATCTTGTGGGTTCTAATCCCATGGCAGCCAACTAAGACATCACTGGCTGTCTACTTCAGTTAGTGCACATGAACATACCTCTTAACTGTCATGATTTTTTGGAACATAATTACTAATGCCCCATATGTCTGGTCATTGATTAGCAGATAAATGACATTACTTGGAATGCAATTTATTGGAAAATCCATTTACAGAACACCTTGGTAGTAATGTATGAACACACTATGTAAAACAGTTCCCTGTAATTGTATATCTACATTTGTTAAGTACTTGGCCCATACTGTCCTATGCTAACAGGTTGAGAGCTATGTACATGTAAGATCATCTATACAAGAATTGGAGTCACTGTATACACAAGTGACACTGCACACTTGTAGAAGTATATATTAGTAGTCTGTGTAGTAATATCAACTGCAAAGTCACTAATGGCATGTTTTTTCTCTCTCTCACCCCCACCCCTTATCTTCACTAATTTATTATTATAAACGTTATTAATTTTATTACTGTTATTTGTTATTATGTTTTGACATCAATATGTTCTGTTAGACTAACTGTTACTTTGCCTTTATGGCTTATGTCATAATGGTTTGCTGTTAACATACTTAACTTTATGTTATTTATTGTTGTGTTCCTCATAATATTCTTTAATATGTATTTGGCTTAATCAATATTATCTTTCATTATGTTAATACTAACATTGGTTTGGTTATTACTTATCTTCCCTTATGTTTATATCTAATTTACCACAGTGCAACAAGGTAGGCTGGTTCCACACGATCCACCTACCTTGCCTCCACTGACCATGACACCGGGGCCCAGCACATCTGGGTCACAGCCTGGTGGTGCCCCCTCTGCTGCCTCTGCACTGCCTGTGGCATTGGGTACTGATGCTCCACAGGCTGGGGCTGGACCCCCTCTCTGGGAGCAGAGGTGGAGTGTTTGATTTTGTCACCCATCAAGAACTGACAGGAATGGTGCACACTTTGGTTGTACAAACCTTTGGTGCATGCCTCCGCTGGATGAAGAGCATGCTCAGCATCCTGGTGGGTCAGCCTCACCCTGCACACCAATCTCCACCACAGCCACTCCAAGGGCAGTGAAGGAGTGGTGCTGACAGTCCCATGGGTGAGGACATGAGTCACACTGCTACTGTATGGATGCTCCTTAGACTGCAATTCCACAACACCCTCCCCATCCAAGGTGTTCACCCCCCCTGTTGTGTCACAAACCAACCATGTCTGCTGCCTTGTCTGTCTGCCAACACTTCCTCACCTTCCCAAATTGTCTCCCTCACATGTACCTACATCCCTTCCCCAACATTCTACTCTCATCTTAAAAAAAAAAAAATGGGCACCTGTTCCACAAAAAAAAAAAAAAAAAAATCACCCCATACCTAGCTCTTCATTTCACACACGTGTCCACTGTACACACTTAATTTGCTCCAATTGACTTGATAATGTAGTTAGGTTGTAGTCACCCCTGTCTGGGGGTGACAGTCCAAATTCAGCTAAAATTCTGTCATAGTGCACAGTTGTTGCTGATGAAGAAATGGATAGTTATGGTTCTTTCCTTCACTTGTCCTGCACATCCCTAGCTGCCTCTCACTATGTTTTTTCCCTCTGCTTGCACCCCATTTTACCACTGTCCTACTCCTCCTTTTTCTTTTCTTTAAAGATTTTTTGTGTGATGCAGAGTGGAGCACTGCATCGCTTAGCTATGCTAAATCGCGCTACATTGAAATATGCTTTTGTGAAAACATTAATCACATTCTAAATGTACCCCTACACTCTATTTCAAACCCAACACCATTGCACCTACATGTCAGTGGCTGAACACGCCAAGTTAAACAGTTGTTAATTAACACAGGCGTTTAAATAAAAACAGAAGTAATGCTCAAGTTTTTGTCATTAAATGTGTTTAAGCATTGCTGTGTGTTGCGCCACACTGCACAAACCAGTTGAAAGAAATATAGAAAAATATTACTGTAATTAGTACTCTACTAGGGAAATACATCACTCTAAAGCCATACACACAACAATGAATGTAAGTAAGGTATGTAATAGCAGGTAAAGATGCAAGTATATATACAACATGTAACAATACACTTTCTAAAACATTAATGTAAAAATAGGATTTTAACTGGGAGTCTCATAGAGAAACACAGCATTCTAAAGCCATACAATCTGGACAATTCCATAAATAAAACTGATACAAAGGCCCAAAAATAGGGACAATCTTCCAATATTGCTGTTACAAACTGAGAAGGGTGATAGACTAACAGGTATTGATTTAGCATGAATGTTCTGAAGAACATGGACATTTGAAACTCAAATGTCTGTCATTAGTTTCTGACTTCAGTCTTTAATGCTTAACATTAACTTGCCGGAAATCTACAATGAAATGAAAAACAGACATAAAATATGAGGGCAAGATCTGGACATTCTGTAAAAATCTGTACAGATGAGAGGTATGCGTGTAAGTGCATTGTGTAATGGCAGATAACTGTGAAATGATATCTACAACATGTAAAAATACACTTGCTATCTATGTGACACTGTAGCTTACTCTGTAAAATGTATTGCAAACAATACTTTTTGGTACACATGGTCCTGGATTCAACTACAGCTGCCTCTACCAATGAAAATACATGTATGTGGGCATCAGCATTATATATCGTCATGTGTATGTCTGTCTTATCACCTATATATCCACCCAAAACAGTACAGATGGAATGTCTGGATCTAAGTAATAGAACACAAAGGCCTACAGTTAGGACCACTCTTAAGTACTCCTAGTACAACACCAGAAAGTGCAGAGAATGTCAGGTCATGCAGGTACACTACTATTTGTTTGGCAACATTGTTTTCACATATTGTCAGGGGTGTTTCCACTAGGGGCCACACTGCAATGGACTCCTGTGTTGAGTATGTGATCATGGCACAAACAGGGATAGCTGACTATTGCTACTATCTTATTTGCATCCACACCTTTAGTATGTTTGCATTTTTTAATTTCTGCAAATCTTTTGGGTTTCTAATACCATGATGGGAATGGACCCCATTCCTAAGTCAAAGTACGATTAAAGTTCATGAAATTAATATTGTTTCAATCTTTGAAGTCAGCCAGTAGTGCTCTTCGCAGCACCTGCAATGTGCCCAGTAATGACTCCTTCTGCAGTTCATATGGAGCTACATGTATTGGTAACATATCTAAATATGATTGTAAATGATTTTTTATAAGACCCGTTGCTCCTACTACTATTGGAACTGTCTGGGCATCTTTCTTCTACATTGCTCTCATTTCTGCCTGCAGATCCTGATATTTTATGACTTTGTGTCTCTCTGTACCCAACACACTGTAGTCACTGGGTGTGGCAATTTCAATCATCAGTGCTACTCTTGTCTTCTTTTCTTGGACCACTATATCCAGTTTTCTAGCATCTATCTTTTGAACTGTTGGTAATGGATGATCCCATGTGATATAAACTTCATCATTCTCTATGATGCTTTGTGGCTCATGTTTCCACTGTTTTTCAACCACTTTGATACCATAATGTTTGCACAATCCCCAGTGCAACAGTCTCGCCACATTATTATGCCTTTCAGTATACAGTCCTTCTGCCACTAGTATGTCACAAACAACATCAAGGTGTGCAACTGTTTCCAATTAGGTTTTATAAAGCCTACATTTGTCTGTTTCTCCCACATGTTCAATGGACTTTATAAACCAAGGCCCACTATCTTGGGCCACCAATATTAACCTTTCCTCTTCTGGTTTGAAGTCAACTTTCCTTAACCATTCCTGTGTTTGCTCCTGATCAACATGAGGTTCTTCCAGAAGTTTTCTATACTTGCAACTATATTTATGCCTTTTCCACATTCCTTGCCTTCTCATCTGATCCTTCACCTTATATTCTTTCTTTTGTTTTTTTTTGGCACATTCTGTTGCTGCCTGATTTTTATCTGCTTGTTTGATTTCTGCTTGACACTGATAAGCTTCTGCTAAATTAAGCAGAGAAGTCATGTTAGATTTATTCTCCTCATATTTCAAAACATTCACTATGTTTGGGTCTTGTGAGGTGAGCAGATATGTGTGGAGTCCCACAATTGCATATCTATACATGTAATCAATTTCAAGGAGAACCAACCCACCTTCGGAATGGGGAATATATAATCTTGGTATGCACTGATTTTTATAAATCATTTGGTGAGCATGAAGCATCCTTCTTGTTTTCCTATGTAATCTATCCAACACGTTTTGGAGTTAGTCAATAACTCCGAAACTGTAAGTTAGGACAGGAAGAGCAAATTGGTTTATAGCTTGAATTTTGATCTTAGATGTCAGTGCTGTTTTTAAGTTTAATTTATGTCTTCTGAAGTATACCTTACTAAGTTTTATTCACATTTGATTGTGTTTTATTGTTGATCCTTCATCAATTCCCAAATATTTATACACCCCTTCTGCCTCAAGTCCTTTTAAATCTCATTCTTGTCCCAAACTGATGTTTTCCTGACATTGCAGTTTTCCTGCTTTAAAGGTTGCTTTTGCACATTTATCAAGACCAAATGGCATTCTTATATCATCTGAAAAAGTTTTGACTACTTGAAGTTGTGCTTTCAGTTCCTCATCTGATGAGCAATACAGTTTTAAATCATCAACAAAGAGGAGGTGAGAAGTCTTTACACTGTTGTTTTCTAGGAGCCAGATTGTAGCCGTCGCCTAAACTGCTGAGTAAACAGTTTAATGGATTAAGGGCAAGGCAGCATATTAATGGTGAGAAAGGGTCACCCTGGAATATCCCCTTTGAATGTTAATCCCTGGGATAACAATTTATCCTTTATCATGGCTTAATTGCAAAGTGGTCTGCCACTGTTTCATGGTCACTGTAATGTAGTCAATCAGTGTTGGGTGTATCTTAAACATTTTTGCACACTCTTTTATCCATGAATGTGGGATACTATCAAATGCTTTTTTGTCGTCAATCCATACCATACTTAGATTCTTCCCTTTTATACAGTTCTCCACTATAACTTTATTTAATAAATGATCCTTTGTTACATATGACTTTCTTTTATTGCCTTTTTGTTCTACTGCCATAATTGAGTTTTCTTCTAAATGACTATAAACTCTATTGGCATCAGTTCCCATGTATAGTTTATAGGTTGTTGGAAGGCAAGTTATTGGTCTATCATTTTTAGTGTAGCTTGCAGATTCACTCTTAAGTAGGAGCATTGTGTTTCCTGTTATTAGCCAGGTTGATGTCTGTTCTGGGTGTGCATATACATAGTTCTTACTCATGGCTAAATCTTTGTGCAAAGATGTTAATACGTTTAAACAGAAGTTAAGTACTGCATCTGGGCCTGGGGTTTTCCAATTAGAAGCTTTTCTTAACTTTGTTTCAATTTCTCTAGCTGTTACTTCATCCCATTTTATATCCTGTACCTTTAAACTTTGTATTCTTTCTTTTACTTCTTCTATCCATTTAGCATTTTTGGTATGTTTCACAGGATCTTCATAGATACTTCTCCAAAATGTATCTATTTCTTCTTTTTTGGTGGTCTTTCAATTCCTTTTACCTTGTTTCCCAGTTTTCTATAAAAACTTTTTTGGTCAACAATGAATTGCTTATTTTGCACTTTTCCTTTATATTTATCTTTGCATCTTCTAAGTTTTTCCACCTGTGCTGAAATTTTTAGTTTGTTATTTGTGATAGTGCATGACAGAGCCTGGTCTTTTCTAATATTGCACATTGCTTTTATCACATCTATCTTTCTTAGTTTTTTGTTGATCTATTTCCTCTTCTAAAATAGTCTAACAGTGACACTTCTTGTCTTAATTGCTATATAATTTACTCTATTCGATATTTCCATGATGGTATTCGATTTCTCCTCTTCCTTTCTCTCACTACCCTGTGTTCTTGTGGTAGAATTTTATCAGTTATTAATTTAGCTGCACAGTAATATATCATGTTTACTTCTGTTATATTGCATGGATCTCTATGAACAGTCCTAATTACTGTGTTCATTTGTTTTATCAGACTTCTGACTTTTGGAATTTATTAACCTTCTGCAGTCTATTTCTTTCATTGATCTTGATATATCTGTCCATGTCTATTAAATCAAGCAATTCTTCTCTTAGCTCATTTTCTTCCAAACTGAGGGCACATCCCACATTTTCAAATTCCTGCGGGCATTCTACAGAAGGTTCTATAGCATCTTCCTGTAACAAATTCTCATCAGTTTCAATCTGTGCTGTCCATTGCTCTATCATATTGGAACTCACTGGCCTATCACTCCTCAACATTGACTGCATCAGAGTTTCCACAGTTTCCTGTTTATTCCCTTGCTGTCTAGCTTCTAGTGAACATTTTCACACTGTGGAATATGAGATGCATGATCAAGCAGGGGATACTGCCAGTCATTCTGTTATTGCTGTATCTCTATATAGTGTACTCCCACATATATGATTCTGACATGTGTTCCCATTTTGTTGTGTTTCAGGGAAAAATGTAAGCAGGACTCTGGGGTCCTTTTACAGATGCCAAGATTGATATAATCCTGGAAGGCCTCCGTCAACAACATGAACTTCTACTGTCCAGGGGAGATAAAACATGGAACAGCAGGCAGCATTGTGGGCTGACCTGTTCCATGATATTAATTCTGTCGGTCACCAGAGCAAGACATATGAGCAGGTTCAACACTATGTAACTGACATGATAAAAGTGGCATGCAGAAGAGCAACACATGTGGCCAGGGATCGTGGTGTAACCAGTGGAGGGCCTGCAGCAGAACAACCACTCTCAGCCACTGAGGAATTCCTGCTGAACCTAGGAACACATGACAGCTCTCAGGCATCCATCACATCATATATTGAGGACGTGGGTGCCACAGTTTCCATGTCAGAGGAGCGTCCAGGTAGGCATAGATTGATCAGTGTTGGAATACTATAACATTCCATGTGTCAAGGTGTACACAGTTTTGCATGGGTGTCAGAAGTTTGCTTTTGGGGTGGGGAGAAGTTTAACTGCAGTTTAAATCTTATTCTCAGATTTTGGCCAACATAATTAATATAGTAGCTACTGTAAATGTGAGATATATGGAAGTATTGCCCTGCTGTAGTACAACATGTGGTGGTGTTTACATTACCTCCCCCTCAACTTTTCACAGGTCCATCAGAAATCAGACAAGGATGTGCTCGTGGTAAGCAGAACACTGTTTTGTTACAGATGTAGATTTATTGCAATGTATTTGCTAAAATGTCATCCCTGGTCTGCTGGCTGGATTGCTGTACTGGCAGCATGATTGCCAACTGCTGAGATATTTTCTGACTGTACACACTTTAGACTAATACCTATACATTGTAGGTGTGACCACACTGATAATTGTGACAATATTGTCAGGACATTACAGATTGCCATATGTGTCAACTGTGCAGAGTGTTGACATGTTGACAAATGTCAACAGTGTACCTGATTGTTGCTGATGAGATTGTTGTTTAAAGAGCTTTTATTTACAAGTAACTGCAGAAATATGTTGGAAAATAATGTCCTCATGTCCTATTAGATGAGGTTGGGGGTTAAGCAAGTCTGTAATAGTGACAACAGTGCATACAGCTTAATATATACTACAACATAGTAGAGCATAATAGTGCAGGTATTAATGTACTGCTTTTCCTTTTTTTTATCACAGGTGATGGGGAGGGGGTCTCTGCCCCTTCACAACCTGAAGTCAGTGTCTCTTTGACTCTGATGATGATGGTGGCCAAAGTGAGGCACAGGTGGGGGTTGCAGGGGCTGAATCTGTCCCAGATATTTACATCCCTCTTCTGTTCTCATTATCACCGTACACAGTCAGTTTGCCTATGCATACCTAGTCCCCTGCATCCACAGATATTGGACAGTTGGAGTGCTGGGACATTGAACAGGGAAATGTGGCTGCTGTGACTGCAGTGAGTGCTGATAATGGCCATAGCCAAAGAGCTTGTGATGCTCCACACTGGCAGATTGATAGGAGTGCTCATAGGAGTTCTGCTGTCCTTCCACCACCTGTTGCAAGTGCCTCATCATGGGTCGCTCGGCGTATGTTTCAGGCCATCATGGATGCAAAGGCACATTCTGAAAGGAACTCCAGACAAATTCTCGGAGTTATGGATGCTGCACAATCTGACATCCATGACTGCCTCCACCATGTTGCTGATACCTTTGATCAGTTGACAGACACACTGGAAAGATGGTGCTCTCAGACAGATGGCACATTATCTACCTTGGGATACACATTGTCTATGTAGACCTATGGACGTAGGTCAGCAACTATATCAGCTGAGAGTCCATGTGGCCATGCACAATCATGCACCATAGTGGCAGTACATCCTGCTCTTCCCTTCCTGACTCACACACATGCTTTCAACCTACTGTGTCAGCCTAGGCCTCCTGCACCCCCACACAACACCCTCTGCAAGTGATGATACCTGTACCACATCTCTGTCATCCTCATCACTGATGAGGGAAATGGAGATATATGTCTGAAGCACAGGGTGACTATATAAATTACTATGTATTTGTGTAATCCATTGTTGCCTTTGACATGCCACTTGTACTGCTCACTGACAGATACTGTGTGCTGACATATGTAGTGAGTAAACCACATCAAGTTGTGTACCTTACATTGTATGGTGTCTTAAGGTCTGTATACTAACACAATAAAAGGTGTCTCATGGACCTGTTTATGTTTCAGTTTCAGGATTCTGTGTGAGACAGCTATGGGTACACAGCAACAATAAACCCATAAACATCACAGCACAGGATGGAATGTCAGCACGGAAGAAATATGTCATCCGAAAGGTACAGCACTATAGGTGCATGGCTCCATAGGGTCATATGTGTATAACAGGCTAACAAAGACAATGGCATCAATCAGCCTACTCATGCATCCCTAATCTATGACACGGTCTGATACCCTTCATAAGTGTCACCAAGGTTTCTGGACCTAACACACCTACAAGATGTGGTGATGTAGATGACCCATCTGCAAATTTTTGTGTCAGTTACAGACATTTGTCTTACACGGGTTATGATTGTCTTGTTCTGCATCCCCTTGTGTAACTTGCACACAATGTGTGTTACAGTGGAAGTGTACTGGCCATGCATGGGCAACCTGTTACATACAGGGTGTAGTGTGTGGGTCATATGCCTGTCTCTCCAGCATGTAGCATTTATACCACAGTGAAGGTGTAGGTGTGTAGAACAGCTAATACATGGGTCTACTTAAGTTCAGCGAACAATCAGATGATCGAACACTGTTAGTTTGCTGTTCTGGCCATTCATTATTTTGCTGGTTCGACACTCTCTTTCCTGGGATACTATGCTCCAATACCTTTTCTCTCAGCAGGAAAAACATGTTACTATGAAGCTCATGATGAGAAGCAGGACACAACCTTTTAGTTCATCCATATAGTTGTCCAATGTCATGTAAGGCTATGTAGTCTTAACATACCATTTTCCAGGTGCCTTGATTTGCAACCTGAACAATCAGTTGACTTTTGCATGTATTATGACTTCTCCTCCAGGGTTGGTGGTATTTTACAAGGGCACTGACCAGATGATGATTGGGAGCACAGCTGCAGCATCACAATATAATGTGCAATGTTTGGAGATATAGATGTCCAAGGTTGCTCAAACAAGCATCACAATGGTGGTGATCCATGTTATGTGGCACTGTCACTGCAATTCATGTATCCCACCCTTCAACAGCTTAATGGTGGATATCTGAATGACATGGCTCTGAGGCCTACTACAGAGGGTCTATATTACCAGATCAAACATTTAGCTTGTCGAATACCTAAACATCGAACTGGTAATATCGAAAGTCAAAAACCGTGAATGGCCACTTTCACACAGGGAAAGAATTCCCTTGGGTGTTATGCAGATTTTGCCCTTTTGTCTAATGTACAGCGATCTTGGAGTTGGTATATTTAGTTAGGGAGTGTGAGGGCAAAGCCCCCCCACTTCATTTGGGTTTACTTATTTTTTTTTTACAGCCAAAGGAATTCTTTCCCTGCATGAAAGCGGCTATTCACGGTTTTTGGCTTTCGATATCACCAGTTCGATGTTTAGGCATTCGACAACCTAAACATTTGATCTGGTAATATAGACCGACTGCAGAGGAGTAGCCACCTTTGGCCAAAGTGTGTCAACCTGCCACATGTGCTAAGAATGTCATACCTTACAGTTATGTACCTGGAACATATTCCCAAAGCATCTCACAAAACATCCAGTTTGCTGTCTGGTTGCTTGACAGCCATTGAAGACTTGCAAGGCCAAAGTCATGTCTGCAAAGTTGAACACATTCTCGGTGCAAGCATAGACATCAAAATCTTCACTGCAAGGAGTGTCTACAAACACTGTGTTTCAGGCTGTCAACCTCAAGGGAGTAGCAGTATGACCCTAACTTTGCTGGACTTGCACAGTGTCACATTTGTATGCATGGTATTGTGACCAAATTCCAAGACTAATAACAGGATTATGGTTAATCCAAGGGCCATATGCCTGACAAAGCATTGTAATCACAAACCATGTTATGGCACACAGTCAGGTGTTGTGTTACCTCTGGGGACCTACATAAAGATGAAAACATGTTACATTTCACCATCTGTCATGACACTGCTTTATGATGCCCTGCTGTGACATGCACACAAGCATGACTATATTGCTAATGGCATTATCAATGACTGTTGAGGAGATGTGGAAAGTCTTCCCACCCCTGTACTCCCATGCCACACAAACATAACATGTGAGATATGACTGTATTACAAACCTCAATTCCATTGTGTCTCACACACCAGCTGGTACATATGGCAATGAGCATTTTGCCAACATGCACAGCTCACCTCCTTCTCCACCCACACCTGCAGTACACACACCTGCAGGTATGGAGCTCCTTACCAGATGCATTCCCAAACAGACACCTCAGATAAACATATGCAAGCTCAACACACATAATCATACCTCTGGAGACCACCTACACATAATAGCTCATGCACCACTGTATCACCAGTCAAGCACCTGAGGCAAACCACAAAATCAAACCTATTATTTATAAGTGACTACATCATGAGATACATTGATGTCCATGTCACCAGGCTACATACTGGAAAGGTAACAATTAGCTGTCTGTGGGTTGACACAATATGCCATACAACACATTAACGCAACTCAATGAATATCAGGTAACGTACTGATGACATCATAGTTCCTGCAGGTGTGTACAACTCGGGACATATGTCACCGGACTGTATGCAGACACATAACTGAGCTTAGACACTCTGTGTCTCTCACAGGTATGCCCATAGCTTCCAGCTGCATCTGACCCTCACCTAGGATGATGGCTCAATACACACAGAAAATGATGGACATCAATAATTGCCTTAGCATGTGGTGTCATTGTAAGGGGATTCACTACATGTCGATCTGGGATGACTTGCTCAACACACCTCAATGCTCTGCCAGAGGTACTCCTCATCGGTCAGCCCTGGGATGTTGAGTACTGGCCAAGGCTTCTGATACCCCCACAGTGCATCTTATAGGCACTGTCTGAAGAGATAACTTTCCAATGAGAATGCCATCTTCATACAACATCACAGTTAAGCTGCTACATGCTAGGAATGGCAACACAAAACCCCACTCTGTGGAAGGTGTCCCCACCTTGGAATGTGCAGACCTCAAACTGACAGTGTGCAAGCTAATGCAGGTGGTGTATACATATTCATTAAGGACAGATACACATGAAGATTGGTGAACAGAATGATTTCCCAGAGATAATGCAGGTGCTATTCACTGCTGGAAGGGCAATTAATGAAGCCATCACCAGCTACATAGGCAGCTCCAAGAATCCAGACACCCATTGTGCTTATTTGAATGTACTTGCGTCTATCAAGATACATCAGTATACCATGGGTTGGGGTTACATTCAGTAACCACCAACTGTGACTGTTAGTCATGCGTAAGCTCACTTGCCCAAATGTTAGTCTACATCCTTCACTACAATGCCCTGGACCAGTGGAGTGACATCCCCACAAGGGTAGCCAATGTACTGTATCAGATGTTTACCAATATGAGTAACCACTGCAGCCCCTCCACTGTGAGGTCCTACCTGGTGAGATCTGACCACAGATCAGTCTCATTAATACTAAGTGTCACACCTACACCCCCTACAGAAAATACAGTAATAAACATCACCAAAACAATTTATTACCTCCTATGGGATAGTTTACATAGCTTGACTGTACCTCCTCCTTCAGATGGGACAGACAAGTATGCAGAGCTCTACACCAATACTTAATGCAAGCGTCAGTACAATGTATAGACTCGGCTATACCTGATGGGGGAAAAAGTTCCTCATGGCATAGCAAATCTGCCTGGTGGACAACTGCCATTATCATCCTGGACAATAAGAGGTGGGCATTGCTGTGTGACATTTGGAGTGAATGTGCCCCCCTAAAATGGGGGCACACCATCTTCAGCTAAAACAAACACATAGTATTGTTGTGATGCTGTGCAGAGTATGTGACAATATTAGCCTCCCCCACCAAGGACAACCACAACGCACAGTGTAGCTACATGTGTAACCTCAGAGCAAAATCCCAGATTGTTGGTGAACTCATACTTAATGACACCACATATAATGGGTTTGTACTTACAGCTAACCTGTTGTCCCACAGGTTCTGAGTCAACTTCACTATCCTGTCTCCACCACATGTGCCACATGACATCCCTACAACCTGTCCCATAATATCTATATTGACAGACCTGGTTGTAACTGGCCTCTCTATGGAGGAAACACAGCATCTACTGTACATACTAACATCCCAGGTCACATCCTACATGGGATCCAACAAGGATTACTAACACTAATGGGAACTCCTTGCCTTTGTACTGTAACTAGTGGCTGCATCCCAGCTGACTGGACAATGGCAAGTATTATCCCCTTGCTCAGAGGTGGTGCATTCACTGACCACCACAACTATAGACCTATTTGTCTAAGTAGCCATATCTGTCTGCCCATGGGGCAGATGATCATGGAGCTGATCAGCAAAGATATATGTAGTCTGCAAACAGTTGACCGTACACAGTTTGTATTTCTGAAAGGAAGATTATGGCTGTTAAACCTGGTGGACATATCTGGGGCAGTCAACAAGGACATGGATGAGGGGACATCAGGGCATGCAACTCCCTGGATATAGCCAAGCTATGTGACTGTATCCACCACTCAGGCATCATTGACAAAATCACCCAATTAGGCATCAATGGTAATAAAATTATAGAGGTCACTAGGTGGCTCACTGATAGAACACATATTCAAAATAGGAGAATCTGTCTCCAATAGCTGATCTGTAAGCAGCAGTGTTCAACAGGGCTCAGTCTTGGGTCCTTTACTGCTTGGAATCCATTTACCCATGGTACAAGCAATACCTGAATGCTTGGCTGACAATGTTGACTGATGCCTGCAAACTGTGAGCAGTCATAGAATCTGTGAGTTATGTCAATATCCTGCAAGAGGGTATTGCTGAACAAATGCCTGTTGACATACTAATGGTTGTAAACTCAAATTACCCAAATGTAATGACTGCAAAAGTGAAACACGAAGAGCATCTGGGTGCACAGGCCTGGCCACACAGGTTTACACCTAATGTACTTTAGATCACCATGTTTCCCCAGTGTTAAGAAAGGAATCATATGTCATGGCTAACGGCATCGTCACCTGAACTTAACATAGTCATAGCCTCTATGTACTCTTCCCTCAGCATGCCAATATTTCAGTGCAATGGCCATTTTGTAATGTACCTTTCCAAGCACTGCTGGCAATTGCACACAACACAATGGGCCCTGATAAGGGACCTTCACATTGTCAGTATCTGTCCAATGGGGATAATCTGAATCACTGTCATTGTAGCCTGTAGCATAGAGAATACTCAGTGTTGATTTCTGCCTTGCATACAAGGCAATGTGTGACCTTGCTTGAGTGGAAATGCTGCAAATCTGCAGTGGCATGGTACACAGATTACTCACTATCAGTACATTAACCTGGTATGTGACATTAGTAATACATGCTGGTGGAAGAGATCTGGCTAGCAGACTTACAGAAACCTTTGAAACAGAATCCTGCCTAATGGCAAACACAGCACTTCAGTGGATCACATCAGATTCCATCTGTATGATTGGCTCAGTGAGTGTCATTTCACCACAGGCTTCTGCCTGTGGGCCTTGTGGACAGGGGCAATATTTGCTGATAGTGGAAATATGGATAAAAACTTGGCTAGGATTGTAAGAGGTCTTTGGCCATTAGGCTACTAAAGTTTAAAGATCATATGATTCCATAAGCTGATGTAAAATACTCTAACAGCTACACACACAGACCTGGCTACATTAAGGATAGCAACAGTTCCAATTAATGTTTGCACGACACTGCACTGCACACATACATACACACACACACAGACACACACACACACACACACACACACACACACACACACACACACACACACACACACACACACAGTCCATGTTGGCTGCAAGTAGATTAAAATACATATATATAATGGTACACTCTAGACATCACAGTACATGATGCCTGTGCCACACCTCAAGTCTACTATTACTATCTCTGTAGGACATCTTATGATTGATGACATCAGCAGGTCTTGTTGTGGCCAGGCATTTGTAGTCACACATCACCTGCTACAACCAAAATACTGCAAAACCCTGCCTCTTTCTAAGTCACTGAGGTAATCACATTTATGTCATATGGAGATACATACCCCAAGTGGCCTGGAGTGAGATTACAAACTCTACCTATCTAGTCTTATACACTATAGATCACAGTACTTAATGGACGTGTTATGGTTGATGTCTGTGTTATACATGACTGCAGTCAAACTACTTGTGGATTACATAAAATAGGCTTGTGTTAAACAGCATCTGTGGCTACAGTTACCAGTTTGGCCATATGTGGCTGTTTGCATTTGGATGGGCAAACCTGTGGGCAGGAACATTTTGCCCTGTCCATGTGTGCATAGACAACATTATACATTATACCACCTGATTACCTGTTGCTGCATGTGTGGTGACATCCAGCAGACACAGGTGTCTGTAGATAAATGCATTATGTACAGTTGAGCCCTTACTTTGGATTCTTTGAGCAACATTATAGATATGTCATAGTGCAGCTTTGCTCACCATTATCAGGGAATGTAGGACAATACAGACATCCACACACATATTTATGTATATAACAGGGATGTATATATAAATGTAGCTGTGTGTATGTATGCTATTTATATAGGCTCATAGGTGTTCATAGGTGTGTACTAGGCTAATGGCCTGGAGCCTTTATGACCCTAGCCCATAGAAGTGCTCTGGCATCCTGCCGCCTGATGTAGAGCCACTGGAGTGATCCCTAGGGTGAGCTTTCTGTTACCCATCCACTCATCAAGATTTCTCTTGAAGAGGGACAGTGAGGTGCTCTGCTTGACATGTATGGAAAGTCTATTCCAGAGCATGGGCAGTTTCTGGGTGAGGAACCTGTCCCTCCAGCATGTTCTGTTGATTGTGGTAATTAGGTTGAGGTCTCTGGAGCGTGTAGTGTGGAGGGTTTGACATTTCTTTAGATGTAGCATTTCTAACAGAGCTGGGTTAGAAATGGCTTTGTAAGTCAAGCAGAGATCACCTCTAAGTAGGCGATATGAGACAGAGAATAGCTGGAGTCTTTTGAGACTGTCCATGTAGGACATATGTTTAATGCCTAGGATCCTCTTCGTGAGGTATTGCTGTGGCTTCTCCAGCTGTTGCAGGTGTCCAGTGAGGTGCATGTCAAATGGGGTATTATACTCAATGATTGGTCTAATGAGGGAAAGAGTAGAGAGAGACAATGACTCTTTCTTCCTGGATGCAAAACCCTTCGTAATGAGATGTGCCACATAGAAGGACTTTCTATCCACAATGGAAATTTGGTAGTCGAAAGAGAGGTTGCTGTCAACCTGCATCCCCAGATCTCTTATAATGCCTTCAGTGTTCAGTGGGCTCCCATTGATGTGGTAATTAGTGGGAACTGAGTTTTTACCAAAGGGGTTGATGACTCATTTTTTGGTGTTAAGCTTAAGGCCATGGTTTCGACACCAGTCATTGTTCTCAATGAGGCATTTCTGTAGGATGTCTGCATTACTTGGAGAGTTAATAATGGCTACCAGCTTGCAGTCATCTGTGAACTTGGTCAGCTAGAGTCCCTTTGTGTTGGCCTGGACTTCTGAAAAGTAGATGCTGAACAGGAGATAACCCAGGACCGATCCCTGTAGGACTCCACTTGTGATTGGTCAGCAGTATGACTTGGAGTCCGCTACTTTCACACTGTGTGTTCTATCTGTGAGCCAATTTGCAACCCACCTAGTGATATAGAGATTGATACCTAGTTTGGTGAATTTATCAATAATTCCTGAGATAGGAATGGTATCAAAGGCCTTGGCCAGATCAAGTAGGCTGTATGCACTGCCTTACCTTCATCCACATCTCTGGTGACTGACGCAAAGAAGTCAACCAGGTTGATCAGGCATGATCTCCCTTTCACAAAGCCAAATTGCATGGGGTCTAGAGTTTGGAGATTTCCTATATCTTTGTTTAAAAGGTCCATGGTGATGTGCTCCATAGCTTTACATATCAGACTCATCAGGCAAATGGGGTGATAATCCTTAGGGTCTGTAGTCGCTCCTCCTCTATGGAGAGAGATGACTATAGCAGTGCACCATTCTGAAGGAACAAAGCCTGAGGTGAGGCTGTGACTGAACAGGGCACACAGATGTGGTGCCAGTTCTCGTAGTTCATGTAGAACACAGCCAGAGATATTATCAGGTCCCATGGAAGCTGTATTCTTGGCCTTGGACAATGCAGCTTTAACCTGTGCTGCAGTAATACTAGGTGCCTAGCATTCTTCTGTTATTGTGATTGGTCCTTGGGGGGGGTAAAGTTGGCACTGAATCTGTCGGCCAGTATTTTGGCAATATCTGTTGGCTCAGTATAGGAGATACCAATGTGCAGTAACTCACAGCAAATCTGGGTATTGCTGTGGAGGTTCTTGATATAGCTATAGAAGGCTTTGTGATTGTTTTTAGTGTCTGCCACAATTCTGCCTTTATAGCTGGCTTTAAAGGATTTGATGAGGGATTTCAACTTTTTGTTGAGGCTAATAAGAGAGTTTTTTCCAGTCTTTGGACTTCACCTTTATTTGCAACAATTTCTTCCTTCTGTTGTAGAGTTTATTAATGGCAGGGGACCACCAGATTGTCTTCCTTTTTGTGGAAGAGAGCGTCTTGGTTCGCTTGGGTATGGCTAGTTCCATACATTTATGTACATGTTCGTACAGTGCATTGGTGTATGATTCGGCAGTCATGCAGCTATCTTCCATTAGCATTGGTGCTGTGAAGTTAGCCACCTCTGTTTTTATGAGTCCAAAGTCAGCTTTGGAGAAGTTTCTCAAGGTGGTTACCTTTGCAGGGGATGTGGGTGAGATGTGGATTTCCATGGTGATTATTTTATGGTCGGATCTGACCAGGGAGGGATTGACTATTGGTGTAGAGCAATGGTCACCCATGTTAGTTATAACCAGGTCAAGGATGTTGCTTCCTCTAGTGGGGGTCAGAATGAACTGGTCCAGGGCATTGGAACTGATGAATTCCAGGAAGCATTGGGCCAGTGTATTGGTGCTTCAGTAGTTTTGCCAGTTGATGGAGGGGTAGTTGAATTCTCCTAGTAAAAGAGTACTGGACCTTGATAGATTCCAGGGTGCTTAGGAACATGGAGTGAGAGTCTAGGAAAATGGTTGGGGACCTATAGCGGGCTATGGCTTGGATTGCTGTCTTACCCAATGTTAGTTGTACCTGAAGTATCTCAGATGCATTATGCTGGGCTACCAGTCTGGAGGTGTGCATATCCTTTATGAATATGGAGACACCACCACCTTTGATGCTTCAGTCCATGTTTCAGGGTCGAAAGGTGTGGAATATGTTATAGTCTGGTAGCGCAGGGGTGCTTTCTGCCGCTTTAAACCAGGTCTCTGTTACAGCACAAATGTTGATGTTCTCCATTTAGAGGAGTGCTTCAAGCAAGGGATAGTTTGTTAACAAAACTTACTCTGATTCATATTTTGTTGTTTTACCTGTAATTTCACTGTTGATTGTTAGAAAGGGAGATGTTTTAGACAGGTAAGCTCTAACTCCCCAAGGGGCTTAGACAGCTATAAATTCACACAGACTGCAGAGAGGAAAATCCTGAGCATATCTAAACAATCCTACCTTGTGTTTTATTTGAATTTATATTGTATCTGTTATCACTGTTTTTAACTGTTTGTAGGTAGGAAGGGGTACCTTGTTAACATGACTTACTTTGATTCATATTTTGTTATTTTGCATTTCATTTCATTTCACTGTTGGTCAATGTGACCAACAGTCCCGTGTTTTCCAGGACAGTCCCAGTTTGGAAGTCTCTGTCCTGGAATACTAAACATTGTCTTTGGGATGCGGAAATGTCCCATTTTAATCTTAATGGTCCTGACTTGGGAGATTGTGGCTGACAGAGAACTTTAAAGACCTTACATGTAAAACTACCTTCTCTTTCCTTTCACTCTGCTTTTTCGTTACTTTGGTGAGGTGTGCTGTTATTGGTACCATCTTAAATGCTAAAACCTGGACATCCAATCAAGTGCATTTCCTTTCCTGTGAAATAGGTGAAATAGATGTCTTACTAGCATCTTGTCATTGTGTTACCCAATCAGAAAAATCCATTCTTAGCAGTGAACCAGCAGAATTAGAGATGGAGAAGCATTATCGTTTTGTTGACTTTAAAATCATTTCCATTCTTTAAATGGTTGTCTTATATACAATTCTGCAATTAGAACAGGGAAATGATGCTATACCTTTTCTTGTAAAAACATATGCTTTAGCAACCCACTCAAGTTTTCAGAGAATATTGCAATATTACCAGCTTATCATTTTTTTAATGTAACATGGGCAGTTTATTCTTCAAGGGCAACAGACACTTTATTTGTAGATGAAACAATGGAATATAAAGTTGTTTGCTAGCAGCAACCTCTTCAATAGTTACTATAGATAGTTTCATAGCTAAGAATGGATTTTTCTGATTGGGTAACACAATGACAAGATGCTAGTAAGACATCTATTTCACCTATTTCACTCTTTAATGTAGAATTATTTAAATGCCTTTTACTTCTGCAGCAATTGTGCATATTTACTGATTGACATAAGTTTGAGTAGACTTTTATGATGTTAATGTTCTGAATTGGGAAGTTTTGTCATTATTGATTCATACATTTTGTTTCACTGCTTACTGGAAAAATGTTCAAATCAATACATTTAAAACATGCTCATGAGAGTTACCAGAACTGCTCAGCATGCAACCTCTTTGACAGACTTGCATTTAGGCATAAATGGCAAAACATAACTCTGTTGGAGTTTGTATTATATGTTATTGTGTCAGTAAAATCCTTTTCTTTGTAAGGAGTCACTTAATGAATGTCTATTAAGTTCACTTTTTGCTAACTAGAAAGGTTTTACTTACCTTTTTTTTTTAATAAGACCAACTGTAGAACTGGAAGGTAGCAAAACACAAGCCTCTTAGCTTCCCTTAAGGACTCCTCTTGAACCTCTTGTAAGAACAAATCCAAAAACAAACGAAACAGAGTCCAAACTGGCTGTAATCTTTTATTATAAAACATAAGCACTTTCAGGTTAAAAAACCCTTCATCAGACAAACTTCACATAATCATGATAGTCTTTAAATATTAAAACATTGCTAAAAGCAACCAATTACTTTCTATACTTGACCCACCTTTTCTTTAAGGCTGGTGTTAAAGGTACAGAACTATTTAACCCAGGTGGGTTGTCAGTAGTCAACTGCACGATCCATCTTAACTCTGCATACTCAGTATCATTGGCAATGCCCATTTTTTTTCATCTGTGCAACATGCAGAACCATAAAAACAAAATTATGATCTGGAAAGCTGGAGTAAAGAAAGTATTGAAAAATATAGCCTTGTTTGAAAATAAATTGCAGCAAACAAAGATGAAAAAGCTGCAAAGGGACTATCAGGATTTCATGACAGGCTGTATTTTTACATGGCCTCATGAGCAGGCTAGAACTGAATCTAATCCAGCAGTAGCAAGTAATTCATATACCAACAATGTGCCTACTGAGCCCAGTGATGTTTTTCAGAATGTTAATGTTCAACAAAATGTGAATAATGCTTCTATGGCTACAACTACGACAGTAGAAGGTTCCATGGCTGCCATGGATCCTAGTAGCAACACCTCTATTATGGCTCAGGCTGATTGCATCACTTCCTTCTTCTTCATCTTTTTTTTTTTTTTTTTTTGCAGCAAGGAGCAGTTCTATGACCTTTCCAACTTTCCCAGTACCAATAAGGAAGAAAACAGAAAACAGGCTAGGTCGTTCTGTACAAAGGGATGTGAAATGGCGGAGAGTCATGAATTGACTGATTTTAATGACTGTAATGTATTTAATATATCTAGTGTTCAACTGACTAAAGAACAAATTCATGTTTTAGGTCAAGGATTATCGTTTGTACCCAGTAGGGTGGCAGTATTAAGTGAAGTTATACTGGATTTGCACATGTTTGGGCTGAATGTTATTTTGAATAACATGTTTAGGGGAAACAACCATTATACAAATTTCATGAAACATCCGAATACTTTTGTACCAGTTATGCACCCCACAATTCATACTTTTTTAAAAACTTGTGAAGATGAAATAAGACTTTATCTTTATAATGCAACATGCAGGTTTAATAATTTAACTTATTTGGAAAGGCAAGCACTGCTAGATCTAACGAATGATTAAACCAGCTGACAAGGGTGGGGCCATTACAGTTATGGATAATACAGTATACATACAATCTTTGGATGCCCTAATTAATGATATCAGTACTTACAGAAATATTTAACTTTTGATGGTTAAGCAATATATAAGTAATGTTGGTAAGAAGCTAAGGGCTTTAAGAATAAATGGAGTGTTAGATGATGACTTGTATGTATTTTTAAGCATTGAATATCCAGTAATTTTTATCTTTAAAGCACTACAAAAAATGCATAAAAATAACCTACCCTCACCGATGAGACCAATAGTTTCATGAAGGGGATGGGTTACTGAACATTTATCTATGTGGGCAGAAGAAAAATTGAAAAATCTGCTTGCTTATTTTCCTAGGATTTTGAAAAACACTGCACAATTCTTACTCACTTGAAGGATATTTTAGATGACAAACCTAGATTAACCTTCAAGTGAAATAGTAATATAAAAGACATGTTATGCATAGAACCTGGTTTGAAAAGTAAGAAAAAGGCTAACAGTGTTTCCTCTGCACACATGAGAACAGGGACTTTTCCCTGTAGGCATCGCAAAGCATGTTCAGATGTGAATGGTTTAAATTATTTTATACATCCTGCTACAAACAAAAATTGCACATTTGAGTTTTATGCAGATTGCCATACAGAGAATGTGGTTTACTTGGTATGCTGTAAGTCATGTCCGAGTTTTTATGTTGGAAAAACTAATTGTAAGTTAAAAACAAGAATGCTGCACCATGTGTCATTTATTAGACAGAAGGATAAACAATGCATTGTATCAGCTTTCCAGATCATACTTTTGTTTTTATGGTTCTGCATGTGGCACAGATGAAAAAAGGGGGAGGCATTGTCAGTGATACTGAGTATGCAGAGTTAAGATGGATCATATAGATGACTGCTGACAACCCACCTGGGTTAAATAGTTCTGTACCTTTAAAACCAGCCTTAAAGAAAAGGCGGGTCAAGTAAAGAAAGTAATTGGTTGCTTTTAGAAATGTTTTAATATTTAAAGACTGTCATGATTATGTGAAGTTTGCCTGATGAAGGGTTTTTTTAACCTGAAAGCGCTTACATTTTATAATAAAATATTACGACCAGTTTGGACTCTGTTTTGTTTGTTTTAGGATTTGTTAGAACTGGAAGGTAAGAAGAGTACCTGGATGACACATGAGAGGTTCAGCCAGTGATTCGTATAGTAGCAATCAGACTTAAACTTAATAGCTTATTAGACTAGGAGGTGTTAAAACAAAACACTTTGGATTCTTTGGAACTTACAAAAAATTGCTGTTCTATTAAGTTAGAGATAATTAGTGATATTTGACACGAGAAATACAAGTTACATAACTACCATGTGAATTTAGTGTTGCAAGACATGTTCTGGATGTAGGACACAGGGATTAGTGTAGGGCTGTAGGCATAAAAATGGGCTGCAGTTTAAGTGTCCCAGATTAGGTCCTACAACAGAATGGTCACCTTGCTGTTGGTTGTTGGAAAGGGAGAGGTTTTAGAAAGGCAAGTTCTAGCCAACCCAAGAGGCTTAGACAGCTATAAATTCACACAGACTGCAGAGAGGAAAATTATGAGCATATCTAAACAATCCTACCTTAGTTTGTGATTTATTGATCTTTACTGTTAAAAAGAAGTGCGACTGCGAGTGATAGTGAACAGAAGCTATTGACGTAAAGGAATTACAACTTTCATCTGGCTCGCAGAACTTGTATGGTCAGAAAAACATTACTGCACTTAATTTATTATTTAGTTGTATATTGCTGGTATGATTTTTTTTTGCTATAGAAGATGATTTAAGTTCTCTTTGAATTCTATATTTACTGTTTTTAATTATTCTTTTTGTTTACATTTTATTCATTTGAAGCTGAATATGGATTCCATAAATGAGTATGCAATTAATGATTTTCTAATGCACAAATATCTTGTACAGTGTCATAAATGCTATGCATATTTAAAGGTAACTGCTGATAACACTGGTGATTTGTATTCCTCGTGTCAAGAGTTGGATGATTTGCTTACCATTGTTAGAAGTAAATCTAGATTTAATGATGATGATTGCACTTGTGCAATTGCATGGCTTGGAGAACTGTTATTTTACATATTAATGACTGGACTGATGAAATGAATAATATCAGGCATAGAACAAATAGAACACATTTAGGAAATGAGGTATCTATTGTCTGCAAAAATATGAAGCAAGATGATGACCCTGACAATGTTGGAAATCTGGGTGCAAGTATTCATTAATCGGAGGATCCAGTTTGTTTAGAAGGAAACAAAAAAAAGAAAGAAAGGAAGAAGTTCACAACAAATAACAAGTAAGAAAAATAAACTGATTAATGACTGTAAAGGAAAGAGAATACTTAGTAAAAAGGATACCTCTCTGTTATGTAACAGACGGGTTACAGGGAACAATGATATTTTTCTATCAGAAAATCTTTAGTTTACAGAAAAAGGCATCATTTTTCCAACAGAGAAGGTATAAAAAAGAGGCAAGGGGCAGGTGAAAAGGAAGAAATCAAAATTGAACATGGAAGGATTGAAGAACATTACTGTAAGAAAAGAGAAAGACAGATGTTGACTGCATGGCTCAAAATGTGCATTTACAATACCAGCCGGATGAGAATTTAACACACAGTGAAAACAATGGGATTAATAAGACTTATGATGATGAAGTTCTATCCTTCATAACAAATGACAGAGCAGATATTATTGTATCAGAAGCTGAAGATTCTTCAGAGCTGGCCAGCAAATATAATGTAACTGGAGATTCAATTATTAGAGGAACTGATACTTATATTTGCAGAGATGATAATGAACATTGAAAAGTGTTATGCTTGCCAGGAGCAAAAATAGAAGATGTGAGATAAGCCTTGGAATGCCTTAATGTAAGGAAGTATGGATCCGCTTTTATTCATGTTGGTACAAATGATGTTATCCGCAAGGATTCTCTGACTGTTAGTAGGAAACTGACAGCCCTCTTAGATAGTATAGCTTGTATTATTGTTAGGACATATTTTTTTGCAAAACACCTATAGAAAGGATAGTCAAGTCACTTTGAATGAAAAGATTTTTTTGGGTAAATACCTACATGGAAAAAATGTTCTGATTTAAAAAAATGGAAACATGCAGAGCATCCAAGCCTAGTTTTGGGCACATGTATTCAGACACAATGGGGTGCATTTGTCAAGATCAGGGAAGAGAATTTTTGAAGCAGATATTTTGCAATATTTGACAAACAATAGGCAGGATTTTTGCCAGGTCAAAAATTTAACAATTCACGGATAGCAACATTTGGTGCATCTCTGATGGTTGTTAATGCTAGGAGCATTAATAATATCATTATTTTATTGGAAAATTTACTATGTTCACACAAGATTGAAGTTGTTATTGTTTGTGAAATGTGGTTAAAGACCAATGACTGGAAACCATTTCTGTCAGGGTATAAATGTTTTTAGGGTCTATATTACTTTAGTTAGTTGAATAACTAAAGATCGATCTGGTAATATTGAAATCCAAAAACCTTGAACGGCCCATCAAAAAAAAAAAACTTTTAAACCCAAATCAAGTGGGGGGCTATGCCTCTTATTCAGATAGTTTGCTTTTTATTTCTGTGGATATGGTTGGTTTGTTTTCTTCTATCCCTCATGATACGGGATTAGAATGGTTGGAAGAAGTTTTATTAGACAGTAAGAACATTACTTATAATGACTGTTGAGTGTATCTAATATTGATGGATGTGATTTTAAAGAACAATTTTATTTTTTTTTAGGGTGAATTTTTTAAACAGCTAAGAGATGTAGCTATGGGGGCCCATTGTGCCCCAACTTATGCTAACATCATATTATTTTACTGGGAAAAGAAATACATTTTTAAGTGATTTTAATAAGTGTTGGAGCTTTTATGGTCGGTTTTTGGATGATATTTGTTTGTTTTGGAGAGAGACGGTGGACAGGTTCTTGGAATTTTTTAGATATTTATCAAATTCTACTGAATTTTTAAGATTTACATATGTAATGGATCAAGATGAAATGAGATACCTGGATGTCTGCATTAATAAAATTAATGGTGGTTTTAAAACCAGGGTGTATAGAAAAATGACATTTTCAAATTCATACCTGTATTATACTAGTGCACACCCATACCACCAGAAGAAAGGGGTGGTAAAAGGCCAGTTTGTGCGCAACAGTAGAATGACATCTGATGATAATGATTTTTTAAATGAAAGTAAATATCTTTTTGAGTTGTTCAAAGCTAGGGGTTACCCAGAATCATTACTTACGGAGGTGCTTGAAGAAGTGTCTGCAGCTAGGAAAACTAAGTTTGCCCCTATTTTTGGCAATGATTCCGTGGATCTGAGCAGTACCCATTTAACAAAGGCTAATGTAGAGAATACGTACAACAGTGCTTTGGTACTAACCTATGATGGAGAAGCTAGATTGTTCAGAAGTATTATAGAGGATGAATGGAGTAGGTTTGCTAGGACTTCTGACTTGCAATATATTTTTAATAGACCACTTAAATGTGTATATAGAAAAGGGTGCACTATTAAAAACATTCTGGAGAATGAGCCTAGCAAGGCTGGTAATTATAATCCCAGCAAAAGGGGTACACATAAGTGTGGGAGCTGTACCCAATGTCCCTATGTTAAAACAGGGGATACATGCTTTTTGAAAGCCAGAAATAGATCTATTAAAAGCTTAGGTTTTGCCAGCTGTAATACAAATGGTTTGATTTATTTAGCCTTATGTGGGAACTGTGAGGCATTTTACCTTGGCAAAACTGGAAGAAAATTAAAAGACAGAATGTATGAGCACAGGTATGATATAAAAATGATGAACTTAAACAATGCTTTATATAAACACACCTTAGACAGTTCAGGAAGAGATTTTTATTTTTTTGTGATTGATGTACTACCAATTGGTCCCAGGGGTGGCTCCTGGGAGACACACTTGGAGTACAGAGAGTCGTACTGGCAGTTGGTGTTAGACGCAAACACCCTGGTTTAAATGACACGGTTTCTTTGAAACCAGTCAAACTTAAGAGCTCCTAAACTCTGATTTTTATTACTGCTCTAAAACTTTTGGTCAGTAGATGTCACTGTTTCATTAAGATCTCTACACAGCAGGCTTTTACAGATTTACTATTGTTTGCTTTTATCAGTATTTTTTTATATGAATGTTCTAAATGTTTTTTAATGTTTTTAATGTTTTTAAATGTATTCAATGTGAATTTACATCCCATACCTAGCTAAAGTATTATTTATTATTTTTACACTTGTACTGAATGGTAGTTCTATTCAGACAGGATCTGCATGCATTGTTTCCTATGACACCTTTTAAAAATTTTAGTTTGTTAATATGTCTTTAATTGTGGATTGGTTACTTAATGGACCTATTAAGGACTATATATAAAGGACTTATTTTTGTTGGTATGCTCATCTGATGAAATTGCTGATGAAATGCTGTGGCCCAGTTTAAGGTGTTTTGTTGTTTTTTTGTGTGTTCATTAAAGTTGGTTTGCTACTCTCCAGTGCCTTATTTTTTGGTTATTTGTTTGTATTTGGGCACTTTTTTTCCATTCTTTTCATTTATTAATGTGTATGGCTTAAAATATACAATAAAATGCAATTAAACTGTCATTATTTTCATTAAGTGGCATTAAAAATCTAAGTCAAAGTGCATTTTTCTTATTAAGTTAAAGTCTTACATAACTTGAAGAAACAACAATGAAACATCTTATTTGGGGGGCTGGACTCATCTCCAACTATAAATTGACTTACATGGAATACAGCAGGGTGTTTCCTGTGCTTTTTGACTATCCTGGAGGTCATTTCCTGTGTTGGTCATATAAGCAATGTTCAGACCTGTTTAACTCGGTTGTGGGGGCTCTCTGTTGACTTCCTGGGCCATGCCTTGCACTCCAAGCCCTTTCCCGGGTTTCCAGAGCTGTTTCAAAGTTCCATTACCCAGAATTCAATGGAAACATCACTGGATGATGTCAGGAATGATGTCACGAGGTTGGCAGGTCACTGTAAAAAAGCAGTGCATCACTGGGATTGCTATAGTCAATGTTACAGTTGGAAATAGGCTGTTTTGTATTAAAATATATGCACTTTGTTGCTGTCTGGCATTCCATGCCCTCCAGTAGCTGCAGGACAATGGCTTCAAAAGTACTGTACTATGTTTTCCTCTTATAATGTTGTGCCACGTTTACATTTATACATAACATTTCTGCGTGTGCCCCCCCCAATCTCTTTGGTAATTTACTTCTAATGATGTGCACCAGGATTTACATTGGGTGATGGGGAACACACACTCACACACATACAAAAAATGTTTGAATGTTGCAATGAAGCTGTCACATTAGAATTCTGCTAGAATATACTGCATAAAGTTTTTTTTCTCTTTCCCCACCCACACGCATATCTCATCAAGTTCACTAGCAAATATTTTTTCACATATGGATTAATTAACATTTCCTAAATTTTATGAAAGGGAAATGAGCACCTATTATGTATGTATGTCTTTATGGCAGTTAACTAAAGATTTTTAAACTAAGGGTTACTGATCAAATAGAAATCTTACCCACATGCATTCTTACACCCATGCTGGATCTCATTATTTACTGCATTGGAATGTCTTGATGGTTGCTTTTTTTAATTTATGTTGCATTAGATAGAACTGATTGCACTAGATTGCCTAAATGCTTTAATATGTATGCATATTTCTTGTTTTAACATAGGTGTTGTAATGCAACTTGATGCAAATGTTTTTTATGCTCCTTTTCTGTTGTTCCTTCTTCCCTGGGCTTAGCTTATTACAACTACAGACTAGGGACGCTAGTCACACTTATAGCTAAGGTTTTATTTTGTCAGAGGGATGACTGTCTATACTGGATATATATTATTGACGGATAGTCTAATAGATTTGATTGGACGCTATCTTGCTGGTCATGATCATAAGCAAACGATGCATACTCTGTAACCTAAGTAGACTGTTTGCTTCCTGATCCTTGTATCCATGCATTTGCTGAAGGGCAATTACAATAGTTTTGTCATACCTAGGTCAGGTTCTAGTGGTTTTCAACTACCTTAACTTTGCCATAGACTAAATGATAACAGCTAGACCAGTGCATGCTTTTTATGGTATCTAAGCTAAATCTTCAAGTTACTTTATCCAGAGACATGACACCTTTGATACTACTCTTTTTTCAGTTTTAGTTTATACTTCTTTTATGGAGCAGCAAGGGGTGAGCAGTCCAATGCTTGCCAACACTTGGAATATTGAGATTAGTATGTTTTTCTCCCTGCTACTTTTTATTGCTATTTTAGACATGCAACAATGTCCTGTAACATGTAATATGCATTTGTTTGCTTGCTATATTAGATAATTTCAGGGAGTTTTGTGTTTAGGCGCTAGGTTTGAGGTAGGGTAGTTGGATGACACACTATTCAAACTACCTTTTTAGTCAATAGGACATCATCTAACACTAAGCTTACTATATTGACAACGTTCATACAAATCACTTTTTTTAAAAAATACTTGTACAGTTTTTCTCTCTTCTTTTTACACCTAAATCATAAAATATTATGATTAAAGTCAACACTTGGAATATAAATGGTCTTCAAGATAATAATAAAAAGAAACTGATTATGCACCTAATTTACCAGGATAAAGCTAATATTTTTTATATACAAGAAACACGCCTGACAAATGACCAGTGGGATAATGATAGGAAAAGAAACTGGATCAGTCATATAATGTCAGCTGGTAATAGTCTTTCCTCGAAAGGTACAGCCATCTTAATTCAAAAAAAACCTTCCTTGGGGAAATTTTAACCACTAAATCAGACCCATTTGATCAGTGGTGTCTATTTTCCTGTTCTTACCCTCAATTTAACTGCCCTATACTTTTTCATAACATATAGCCCATGTTCCAACCAGCATCTATTTGTTTATGAAATTCACAATCTATTATTACAGAATACTAATCATTTCTATATTGTAGGGGTGACTGGAATGCACTTATTGACACCTTGAATGACAGCTCAAATAAAAACAAGAAGCAACCCCCCAATTGACTGCATCTATTCAAGACCTGTTAAATAACCTCAACTTAACTGACCCATTTCAAAGTTTTTATCATGATAAAACAGCAAATAAATATACCTACTTCTCGGCATCTCATAAAGTCTGGTCTAGAATTGACTTTTTCCTAATTTCTGATGTCTTCTCAAATAAAATTAATAATTTTGTCCTTGAAACAAGATCATTCCAATGTGTCTCTGAGCATCAACCCAACACAACACACTAATGGCCATGGTAACAATCCCACCTGGACATTACATAGTAATATCCTTAAAAAAGATGATGTTATAAACAAAACTAACCAATATCTGAAACAGTTTGAGACTGAATCCTATGTGAGTTCCCCCCCTTTTGATGTTCAATGGGCTGCTGCCAAAGCTATTACCAGAGGAATACTTATATAAAAAGCATCCTTTTATAAACAAGGAGCAAATCATATCAGTGACCTTACTGATGCGTATAAGAAAATTGATTTACCACTTCAAAATAACTACTCTCCAGACTAAGAAAATAAACTACACGAGACTCAAAAAATATATACTCCTTTTATCAACAACTTTTATCAACAAAACCAATCCTTAGCCAAATTAAGGCTCCTGTATAGATACTCAGAATGGGCTCAAACCCCCTCTAGAACACTGTCCAAATGAATAAACATCAAAGATGGCCCAGACTATATATCTGAATTAAAATATAAAGGGAAAACTCTATACAGAAATTATGACATTGTTAATTCTTTCACAGAAATCTTTAATGATATTTACAACCCCAAAAAGTAAACTCATAAGGATACCTACAAAGAATTCCTGGCTAAACTAACTTCTCCCAAACTAAGTCATTCACAATATAATCTAGTAGCTAGCCCTATAACTCTAAATGAAATAAAGTTAGCTTATCAAAAACTCAAACCCAACAAGGTGCCAGGACCCAATGGTTTTACAGGTGAATGTTTCCAAATTTTCAGTGATTAACTTATTAAAATTCTTCTTTACCTCTATAACTACATCATCTTAAAGGGGATTACTGATAAATATTTGAACAGCTCTAAAACAATCCTTATCTTGAAACCTAATTCTGACAAGCGTAACCCTCTTAGCTACAGACCCATTGCTCTCATTAATATGGATATAAAAATGTTGACGTCTCTCCTAGTGACTGGAATGTAGAAGGTTCTGGCTTCAATTATTTCTTCTGAGCAAATAGACTTCATGAAATGATGACAGCTATGCAATAATACTCTCACTTTAGACACAATAATGTTATTTCTTAAAAATGATAATCATCCGAGATACGCCCTCACGCTTGATCCACTAAAGCTTTTGACACTGTGGATCTAAATTTCTTATAGCTAACCATGCAATACTTCAGCTTCCCTGATTTTATAATTAACACAATTAGAATGCTTGACATCAATGCTTCTACCTCCCTGTACATCAATAAAACAATGTTTCAACCTATTAAAATTAATAATGGAACTAGACAGGGCTGTCCGCTTTCACCCTATCTTTTTAATATTTATCTTGAACCTCTCCTTCGATTCATTAGCCAAAAAACATATCATCATATACCAAGAGTTTTTAACACTGAGATAAAATATTCAGCATTTGTAGATGATTTAAATATTTACTTTGAACTCCTGAATAGTGATCTCCATAAAATTCATAAATCAATAAGTCTCTTTTCCACTGCTGCTAACTATAAAATAAATCCCACAAATTATTCTATTTTCCCATTAAATCCTCATAAACACCTGGAATCCTACTTTCTCCTGTCTGACATACCTATTAAATATTCAATCAAATATCTAGGGATAAACTTTATCCACTCACATTAGGATTTAATGAAAGCTAACTTGAGTAGAGTCTGGGATCAAATTAACAACCAACAATCCAGATGGTAAAATATCAATTTATCCTTACTGTCAAAAACTGCTGTATTTAAAATGAACTTTCTCCCCAGGATATTATTTCATCTAAACTCCATAAACTTAAATATACCCCAATTTATTTTCAATAAAATGGAAACCACCATCTCAAAATTCCTCTGGTTCCCTAAATCAACCAGAATCTCTTATAAAAAATGAAAACTTCCAAAAGAAAAAGGTGGATTGAGCCTCCCCAATTTTAGTCTTTATTATAATATAATAAATGCAAGCTGTTTAATCCAAATTGCAAACTATGAATCATTGGTTGATACACGTACCCCAATCTGGGTCAAAATCAGGAGCAAGTATATATAATCACTCAAATTAAACCCTCACTCTATCCCATATTTAATGCTTGACAGTGAATACAAATCTAAAATTCTACCTACATTAAAAAATAAAATTAATATAGTCCAAGCATTGCTACATTCTATTAATCTACAGGATACTCTTCTTCTTCTCCAACCAATTCATCTAAACCCAAATATAAAAATGAAAAATAAAATGATAGACCTATCTAGCCTTTCTATAATTAAAAATGCCATAGTATGGCATTTTTACCATTCCAAGAACTTTGTTGCTGTTAAAGAACGTTTTGGGGCCCTAAGTAGATATGAACCCATGTTAAAACAACTTAATTTATTAATAAAACAAAAATGTGCAAACACTAAAGTGAGTGAATAAGACGTAACTCTAGTTCAATCAATTATCAAAACCCTTTTCCTTAGGAACAAAATGATATCTCATGCCTACAAGCTCTTGATAAACATCAAATATCAACAATCACTCTTATACTCCAATTACTGGGATGACATTCAAGGTGAAATTTCTACTTAGTCCAAATATGAAGCTATTCAGAATACCCTTAATCTAACCCCTTTTAAGAATTTGATTTATATGCAACTTATGATCAATAATATCTCCTACTATACTCCTGCAGTTTTATTAAATGTTGGGTATAACAAAAACCTAATATGTCCTTTTTGTTCCCTCCAGCATGCAGATTTACTCCACATCTTTTGGAATTATAAATTATGGTGTTCTCTTAGAGCTCAACTGGAAAAAATGGGGTACGAGAAGACCACCTTTTCCTGGCAAACCACAATCCTGAATATTATTCCTAAACCTATAACACATGTTTGGAGACACATCTTAATAACTGTGTGTGCTATTCTCAAATACCTTATAGCTAAGAACTGGGTAAATTCCTCAGTAATCTCTTGGGAGAATTTTAAAACTATGGCAATTAAGTATATATCTGCACATAAATGTTGCTGTAGCAGTAAAAAGAAAAAAGACTATTTCCATAAATACTGGTGCAGTCTCTTTGACTTAATTCAATAAAAATAATTGTCATATAACAATCATTACTATTAATAGAATCTGTGAAGACCTTTGTATTTGTACTTTTCAGTCCTGTAACAAATTAATGCTGATGATGATCTATTGTCAGTCACACTAGCATGATGTCCCTTTAGACATTTGTTAAGGCATCCAAGTTGTAAATAGTTGTAAATATTGTGAATAGTGTTCTTGCACAATATACCCCTTTTTTCTTCTTTATTCTACTCATTAATTCAACTTACATTCTTTCCTGTAACCATCACTAATCCTCCTGTTAAATATGGACAAATATTTTCTTGTATCACATTAGTTTCTTATAAGGGGGTCTCTTCACTACTTTCTATTCATAAGGTTCATGTTTTTGATACAGCTACCCTGGGTGTTTAGGATAGAAGTATTTCCTTTATCACCTTTTATTTTTATTTTATTTTTGTATTGCCTTGCTATGATGGAATATGTCTGTTTGTTACATGGTTGCAATCCTTTTGTATAGCAAGACTGATAATTGTATATAATGTATTACATTGTGTCTTGATATGTTTCTCATTTTTCTGTTATAAATCTTGCAAAACTAATAAAAATTATATAAGTGTTCAGTGGAAAAACTGCAGATGGAATGCGGAAATTTTGAAAGAGAAATTGTTTTGAGTGCAAAAAATCAAAAAAATGTTTAACATCAAGATCTAGGCATACAACATAAGGGGAAATATTTCCATAAGAACACGATATCTGATTAAGATGAGAGACAAAAACTATAAGAAACGGAAGAGAGGTTGAACTACAACTTTTAAAACTGAAATAAACAAGCTGGACAAACAGATTATGCATAGTGTGAGACAAGATCAAGAAAAATTTGAAGAAAATTTATATAAAGATATTGAACATAATAGAATTCTTTTTTCTAGATACATAAGCTGTGGAAGGAGTAAAATCACACAAATTGATAAACTGTGTGCCGATTCTAAAATTTACTCTCAGACACAACAGATTATAGATATATTTACAAAATGTTATGCAAAACAATTTGGCTCCACAAAAGAGTTAATAATTTGTCTTAGTGACATCCAAGTAACCCCAGATACTGGAATCAAATTAGATTATATGGAAAAACAACTGTGCAAACTAGATCCAAATAAAAGCACAGGGAGGAGATGGAATTAGTAACAATGCACTGAGAACAGTTCAGCAAGAACTTAAAGTCCCATTAAATCTATTATTCCCTAGGTCATATAAATATGGGGAAATTCTTCAAGATTGGAGACATGCACTTATTAAACCTGCCTTCAAAGGAAAGGGGAGTAGGACAAACCCATAGTCATATAGACCCTTAAGTCTACTTTCATGTTGTGGAAAAAAAAAGAAGAAAGTAATATTGGGTAAGTTATTCAAAACACTAACACTGCTCCAAGTATCAATGAAGGCTGTCCCTCTGTCAATATCTTCTATTCAGAAGAGTTTATGTCAAATAATACCCACTCCAAATGATTTACACAAGGCAGGCTCCACGGACAAAAGCATTTAATATGAAATATATTTGAATAAAATAATAAAACAAGGCAGATTAAGTGCTTTTATCTCCACTCGGGAGAGTTCATCAGAATCATCTGCCACAGTAGCTTTACACTTATTATACTAGCTAATTTCACTCCATTGGTCAACCAATTAATTAAAAAAAAATCCCATATGTTAAGCCTTCATAAATCAGTTGTACAACTATATGTGTAACTATATGACTAGTATAATATATGACAACTATAAATGTCCTTCCAATAATAAATAAACACACACTAATATATAAAAAATCATTATAAAAAATGTATATATATATATATTGTTTTATGTTTGTATTATACAGTATATTGTAGCAAATTAATTCATACTTCATAAATGCAGACCAAAAAACATACATAACCATGAAACCAATGGTGTAAACACTTAATAATGTAAAAACCTTGGGGGAAAATATATTGCATACTTGTTAAAAATTGATAATTGTCAGTACAAAGCTGTATAAAAATGTAAATATAATATATATATATAAATATAAATAGATATAAATAGATAAATGATTTTTACGTACTTTATACATTATGCAAGTATTTATTAAAACTATATAATTTAATATGTTAAAATAATTATATATACAGTACAGCATTGTTGATGAATTATTAAATATAAATTATAAATTATGTATAAAATATTCAATGTTAAATATCACCAGTTTAATAAAATAGTAATATTTAATAATTGTGTGGTAATACTGTTAGTGTTGGGATGAATTTCTATATGCCTTTTATACATTTTGACTACTTGAAGTGCCATGTTACCGTAAATATCTTCTGTTAGTGTTCTGATTTATAAATCACACCTTTTTGGGTTAGCTGAAAGTAATTTCAAAGCAGGGTGATGGAGACATGGTCATTCATGCCAAGACTGTTGCATGCATCCAGCCTTAGTTGCCAAATCATTTCTCGAAACTCTAATCGAGTCTCCCAATCACCCCCCTCTCTCACTATGTCTAACTTCCTCTAACACCCAAAATTTGCAATCTGCATCTTTGCATGTCAACAAATGTCTGTATAGGGCATTATTGTCATTCTTCTTATTAAAATCTTGTATGTGTTCATATATGCATAATCTTAAATTACGCTCTGTCTTTCCAATATAGTATGCCCAACAGACCTTACAATACACTAAATATACTAATACTTTTAGTATAACAACTGGAATACATTTTACCCTTAATCTTGAAACTAATACTGGGTATATTTAATTATTTTGTTCCCGCTTTGACTGGACACTGGGAACACCTACAACACTTAAAAGTGCCAAGTTTTTGGCATGTCCCCCCTCTACAATCATCCTTTCCTTCTCCAATATGTTTTTTTAAGTTAAAATTCCTTTTCAAACTATATCGCAATGGCTTTTGAAACACTTTCACTCTAGTAGGCATCCTACTAAACATAAACCCAAATGTCATTTATGCATTTTTTAATCCAACCCATTTCAGTATAATAGTTAGTGTCAAGTAGGGGAGTTGTATTGTAATCTGTTCAGTGTTACCCAACATTTTCTTCCTTCCAATAATCTCCCCACTGGTTAGTAGTGGTAAATATGTTGTACCCCATCCTTCCACCACACCTCTCTTAATAGGATTGACTAATTCATTGGGATATCCCCTCTCACCAAACATTTTATGTACAGTTTCTATTTCTCTCATGAATTCCATTCTATCTGATGTCATTCTTGCTATTCTAACCATCTGCCCCTTAATAATATTCTTTTTAAGATTGTATGGATGATCACTCTTGTAATGTAGATATGAGTTAGAATAGCATTATTTCCTGTATATACTAGACCTATAAACCTTATTAATGTAGTCTTTCTTTAACTTCACATCCAAATAGTGTGTTTCATCTACACCAGCTTCGTGTGTGAATTGTAAAAAACTTGTAGCATGGTTCAAATAGTTCATAAACTCCAGTATCAATTCAATGGTTCCTTCTCATAGAATGAATATATCATCCAAAAATCAGCAATACCCCAAAATATATTGGTAAAATACAGATTTAAATGCAAATTGTTGTTCCCAATATAACATTATAATGTTAGCGTATATGGAAGCACATGCCGAACCCATAGCCACCCCATCCGTTTGGTGGTATAAGTCTGCCTGAAAATAAATGTAATTTTATCTCAATACCAATTCCATGTTTTCTAAAACTGGTATGAACTCATCAAAAGTCATGAAATCAAATTCCTCAAGCATTTTTTCAAACCATATTAGGCCTTCCGTGTGGGGTATTACTGAAAAAAATCCTTTATGTCAATAGTGAGAAAAATAATGTTATCCTTGTAAAGGCTAGTACCAATTTTATTCAAGGAATCCCATAAATCCACCGGTATCTGTGGATATCTGGGGTAACAATTCTTTAGTTTTGTGTCCACATATATAGCCAATGGTTGGGATTTTGATCCTTGTGAAGTAACTATGGGTCTCAGGGGTGGATGTGTATCATGGGAATGCCAAAAATAGCTGGAATTACTGGTTGTGATACCCTTAAAAATGGTATAAAGGTATATCTATCAATCCCTGCATCAAGTTATCCTCTAGTATCAAATCAATTCTTTTGTAAGAAATATTTAATTCATTCCGTGATACTATAAAATATCTATTGTCCATATTTAGTATATCCAACATTTTATTTGTGTATTCACATTGATCCATTAACACAACCCCTCCCCCTATGTCTGACTTCATTACCCAGATCCTACCATTCTCACTTAATTCTTTGAGCAACTTTCTCTCATTGAGAGTTAAGTTAGAATTAGTCTCTTTAGTCTTTCTATATTGTCTTATAATCATGCTAGTTACACATATCTTGAAATTCTGTATATCCTGGTATAAGTGAAGGTTGTAGGTACTTCTCTTTTTTAGTGTATTGTTCTGAAAGGAATGGGGATCAGCTTTAAATATATGTGCCAAGTTTAATTTCCTAGTAAATAGTTTAATATCAAGGACTCTGTCTTCTATGTTCGCTTTTTAACTGGCACAAATGTAAAGCCTTTTAAGAATAACTTAAAATAATTATCATCAACAGTAACCTCTGTATAGTTATAAATATTAAAATTATTTTGTGTGTGGACTGTAACTTTCCTCACATTTCTATTTTCGCCATCTCCATCATCCGAGTTGTGACCAAGCTCAACAACATTCCCATCATGACTCTCTTTATTGTTTTGTAATGAGAATTATATTGTTAAACAGTAATTCATCTCCTGTAACCCCTCTTCCCTTGTTGATGTGTATAATAATTCCCCATCACTTCCGCATAGGAGGGCTGTTGTACTAGATTCCAAATTCTCTCGGACCTTCTCGGTCCCCCCCCCAAAGGGCTACTCCTACCTTGATTACCATTCTCACATTCCTGAAATTGATTATTACTGTTGTATTGCATTTCATAAATGTTTTTCTCCCTGGGTCCCATATATTCTCTCTCCTCCCAATATGTGTGGTTGGTGTTTTCCCTATATCTAACACCAGGGTCCTTTTTGTTATTCTCACAGTAATAAGCCCTCCCAGTTGGTATTCTTGTATATCTCTCTCAGGTTTAGATATCTTCCTTTTGTAGTTCTTTGTCATTAAGTTATCTACATCCTGTAAAACTCTCAAATACACATTCTTATATTCTACAATACTAAATAATAGGTCGGCATTTATTTCCTTATTGAGTTTTTCAATTTCATTTTTACATTGCTCCATTATTATTTTGTTGTTTCTTATCATAGCTTTCATAATAGAAATAGCACAATCATTAAGTATATTACTAACAATTTAAAAAATTCAGTGTCTTGGTTTGTGTTGTTTGGAAATTTGTTCAATCTTAGGCCTTTTTGCACAATTTTCTGTTCAATACATTTATTGCAGTACCAGTTATCTAAAGCTAGTATTTTATAACGAGATAACTGTGCTTTAAAAGTCTTACATTTGTCCTTGTAGATAACATTTTCCACCCGGTTCCTTCCTCCTTCTCTCTCTATACTGGCAAAAGATTTAACCAGCCACTGGTGAAAATCCATGTGGGCATAAGCATTTAAATGCCCCAAATCGTATTCATCATCTGTTGTATAATTTTGAGCCCTGAATGGCCAGGAATTACAGCCGTTACCTCTTGTAGAGTTCCCCTGGGCGCCTTCTCCCCTCATGGATGTAGTAGACCTCTCGTTTCTGATGTATGATGTCATTGCCACATCAACTGCCTGTTTGCGGCTACTCTGAGCACAGGGTATTACCCTTTTGGAATCAGGAAGTGGCATATTGGTTTGGGAGTGGGTTTGTACAACCCTTATAAGCTCATTCAGCAAGGAACTGTTATCCATTTTTGTAGGGGACTCCTTGGTACCCAAAACAGCATCGGAAACACAAAACTATTAATCCACACAAGCACAAAGTAAAAATGAAACTCAAAACACCAACACTGATCCAAGAATCAATGCAGACTGTCCCTCTGTTGATATCTTCTATTCAAAAGAGTTCATGTCGCATAATATCCACTCCAAATGATTTACACAAGGCAGGCTCCACGAACAAAACTATTTAATACAAAATATTTTTGAATAAAACAATAAAACAAGGCAGATTAAATGCTTTCATCTCCACTCGGAGACTTCATCAGAATCATCTGCCACAGTAGCTTTACACTTATTATACTAGTTAATTTCACTTCATTGGTCGACCAATTAATTCAAAAAAATCCCATATGTTAACCCTTCATAAATCAGTTGTATGGTGTAACTATATGACTACTATAATATATGACAACTATAAATGCCCTTCCAATAATAAATAAATACACACTAATATATAAAAAATTAATTATAAAAAATGTGTGTGTGTGTGTGTGTGTGTGTGTGTGTGTGTGTGTGTGTGTGTGTGTGTGTGTGTGTATATATATATATATATATATATATATATATTATGTTTTATGTTTATATATATATATATATATATATATATATATATATTATGTTTTATGTTTGTATTATATAGTATATTGTTGCAAATTAACTCATACTTCATAAATGCAGACCAAAAAACATACATAACCATGAAACCAACAGTGTAAACACCTAATAATGTAAAAACATTGGGGAATAACATATTGTACCACTTGTTAAAAACTGATAATTGTCATACTTGTACAAAGCTCTATAAAAATGTAAATATAATACATATATATATATATATATATATATATATATATATATATATATATATATATATAAATGATTTTTATTTAATTTATACATTATACAAGTATTTACTAAAACTATATAATTTAATATGTTAAAATAATTATATATACAGTACAGAGTTGTTGATGAATTATTAAATATAAATGATAAATTATGTATAAAATATTCAATGTTAAATATCACCAGTATAATAAAATAGTAATATTTAATGATTGTGTGGAAATACTATTAGTGTTGGGATTCATTTCTATATGCCCTTTATAAATTTTGTCTACCTGGAGGGCCATGTAACCGTAAATATCTTTTGTTAGTGTTCTGATTTATAAATCACGCCTTTTTGGGTTAGCTGAAAGTAATTTCAAAGCAGGGGTGATGGAGACATGGTCATTCATGCCAGGACTGTTGCATGCATCCAGCCTTATTTGCCAAATCATTTCTTGAAACTAAACTGATACAAGCACACAACTCTCCTTGTTAATAAGGAGAAATTAATTGTAGGCACTAAACAGCTTAAAATTGCAAAGTACCTTGCTAAGGTAAGGGAAAACAGCTCCTGTACTTTACAAAAAAAAAAAAAAGCACCAAACCAGGCATGTCCAAGGGTTAGCTTTCGGTTATTTCTCCTGTCCACCTGGTGAATCTGAGCATACTGGGGCAATGCAGCAATTGCCTCATGTACACAGACAACCCTCTCCTCCTACCACCCAACACTACAACCTGTGAGAGATGCACATACATAGCCAAAATGGAAGCAAAGCTCTCTCCACCCAAGATTGTGCTAGACAGTCAAGAGGAGAAGGTTAACACCCACACTACACCTCAAGCAACACATAGCCCTCCTAATCCCACACCACCAACACCCACATATTTGCAACACTAAATCCACATATGCAGAGGCCCTTAACTGTAACCTCCCCAAGCAACAAGGACCTCTGAAGCTGAAACGCAAACAAACACCAATCACAACCAAAGTGTCACATAGCTCTCAACACCAGTGTGCCACCCATCAACTGCCCCTAAGGCAGGACAACATACCTAACACTTTAGTCATAGGTGACTCTATAGTCCAGCACACTGATGTCCCACTCACCAGGATGAACAAGGAGAAAATTACAGTCAGCTGCCTGTTGGGTGCCAGGATCCGCCACATAATGCATGCACTCAAGTCACTCCACAACAAGTACAAATATGACTCTGTCATTGTCCATGTTGGAGTGAATGACTTGAGACATACCTCCCTGGACTACATGAAAAGAGACATGGAAGAGCTCCTGGATCATGTGGCCCAGGCAGGTATGACCCTAGCCCTAAGTAGCGTCCTGCCTTCGCCCAAAATGATACCACAATATAAGGACAAAATTATTGACTTCAACAATTGGCTAAGCTTCTGGTGTCATTCAAAGGGGATCCAGTATCTGTCTGCCTGGGATGACATGATCGACAGACCATGATGTTTTGCTAGAGATGGTCTGCACCTGTCGCCCCTGGGATTCAGGTTACTGGCTAAGGCTCTTGCCACCCCTATAGTGCCTTTTTAGGCAAAGATCAAAGGACAAAAGCACCACCATAACAGGCCCAAACATGCAAAATCTGAAGGTAATGCTACTCAATGCTAGAAGTCTAAACCTCAAAATGCACTCTCTTGAGGCACTCATAAAAATGGAGAACATTGATATCACAATGTTCAGTAATTGAGACCTGGTTCAAGGCTCCAGAGAGCACCCCTGCAATACTAGGCTACAACTCTTACCACACTTTTCGGCCACCAAACCAGGACCAAAACACTAAAGGTGGAGGAGTGTCAATATTCACCAAGGATATTCACACCACCAGGCTAGTTGCCCAACACAATGCATCTGAAATTCTCCAGGTGCAACTAACACTAGGTAAGATTGCAATCCAAATTGTAGCTTGCTACAGATCCCCCACCATGCCCCAAGATTCTCACTATACCTTTCTAAACATACTGGAAAATATTAAGATAGAACCAAACACCCTAATACTTGGTGATTTTAACTACCCTGCCGTTAACTGGGAAAACTACTCATGTACCAACACCTTTGCCCAACAGTTCTTGGAATTCATAAATTCCAATGCCCTGGATCAACTAATCAATAGTCCCACCAGGGGCTCCAATATCCTAGACCTGGTCATTACCAACATGGGAAATCGATGCTCCACACCTATGGTCACCCCCTCGTTAGTCAGGTCTGACCATAAGCTAATCACCCTTAACTTCCACATCCCACCCCCATCCCCCAGTAAGGAAACCTCCATAAAAAAACTTCTCCAAAGCCAATTTCATGCTACTCAAGTCAGAAGTGACAAACTTCATGACACCCATGCAGACTGGAACTGAAAGTTCAACTGCTGAATCCTACACTAAGGCACTGTACGAGCACATCCACTTATGCATGAATCATGCCATCCCAAATAGAACCAAGATGCTCTAATCCAAAAAAAGAAAGCCAATCTGGTGGTCCCCTGCCATAAACAAACTTTACAACAAAAGGAAGAAACTGTTGCAGAAAAGAGGAAAATGCCAGGATGCAAAAAACTCCCTTACCAGCCTCAGTAAGAAACTGAGATCCCTCATAAAATCCTCCAAAGCTAGTTACGAAAATAAAATTGCCAAATATTCCAAAGACAACCACAAGGCATTCTATGACTATGCCAAGAATCTAAATGGCAATGCTCAGATCTGCTCTGAGCTAAAACAGAATGGCATTAAATATACTGATCCCAAGGATATTGCCAATATCCTGGCAGATCGATTCAGTGCCAACCTCTCCCCCTCTCATCCCCCAAATGGCCCATCTCAATACCGGAAGATTGACAAATTCCAGTAATAATGGCCACACAGGTAAAAAATGCCCTCTCCAAAGCTAAGAATACAGCATCCATGGGACCAGATAACATCCTAGGCTGTGTACTACATGAACTACAATATGAAATGGCACTTCACCTAAGTGTCATGTTTAATCATAGCCTCACCTCAGGTTTCATGCCCACTCAGTGGTGCAGAGCTACAGGTATCCCACTCCACAAGGGGGGATCCACCTTGGATCCTGGAATTTACCGTCCCATCAGTCTGACGAGCCTTGTTTGCAAGGCCATGGAGCATATTATCATGGAACTTATAAACAAAGACATTGGCAACCTTCAAACACTGGACCCCACCCAGTTTGGGTTTGTGAAGGGCTGAGCTTGTCTCCTGAACCTGATTGACTTCTTCGAATGAGTCTCCAGAGCCATGGACAAGGGTAAGGTGGTCCACACAGCCTATCTAGACCTTGCCAAGGGCTTTGACACCATTCCCCACTCTGGAATCATAGATAAACTTACTAAGCTGGGCATTAATCCCTACATCATCAAATGGGTTGCTAACTGGCTTACTGATAGAACCCACACTGTAAAACTAGCCAACTCCAAATCCAGCTCCAGACAAGTGACAAGTGGAGTACTTCAGGGTTCAGTCCTGGGATCGCTCTTGTTTGGCATCTACTTCTCTGAAGTTCAGGCCAACACTAAGGGACTCTGGCTAACAAAGTCCACAGATGACTGCAAACTGGGAGCCATTATTGAATCTCCAAATGATGTGGATACTCTACAAAAGGGCCTTACAGAAACAGATGCTTTGTGCCAGAGCCATGGGCTCAAGCTCAATGCCAAGAAATGTATAGTTATCCCCTTTGGGAAAAACCATGTACCCGTGAATTACCATATAGGTGGCAGTACACTAAACACTGAAAGTGTGATAAGAGACTTAGGGACACAGGTGGACAGTGGTCTCACCTTCGATAACCACATTTCCACAACAGTCAGGAAATCCTTCTATGTGGCACACCTCATCACTAAGGGCTTTTCATCCAGAAAAAAGGAGGGCTTCGTCCCACTGTACTCATCCCTAATTAGACCCATTATAGAATACAATGCCCCGTTTGGTATGTACCTCTCAGGACATCTGCAGCAACTGGAAAGACCGCAGAAATACCTCACTAAAAGAATCACAGGCCTAAAGCAGATGCCCTACGCTGACCACCTTAAAAAACTCCAGCTATACTCTGGGGCATATCGTCTACTCAAAGGCGATCTCTGTTTAACATACAAGGCCATATCAAATCCAGAGCTGTTGGACATGCTACACTTAAAGAAGTCCAAATCCCTCAGAGCCACATACTCCAGGGATCTAAACCTTGTAGTCACAATAAACAAAACATGCTGGAGGGATAGGTTCCTGACTCAGAGACTCCCCAGACTCTGGAATAGATTGCCCATACATGTCAAGCAGAGTGCCTTTTTGGCCCTCTTCAAAAAGAACCTTGACAATTGGATGGGAGAAAGGAAATTCACCCCGGGGATCATGTCAGTTGCCCTGCTAGACAGGGGTCCAGGGAAGTAAATAGTGTGGGAAGAAATAGCCAGGGAATTGTTATGGCTAGGCTTGTATAGGCCCTAGGGCTGATAGCCTAGTACCAACCTATGAACTTATAATCGAGTCTCCTAATCACCCCCTCTCTCACTATGTCTAACTTCATCTAACACCCAAAATTTGTAATCTGCATCTTTGCATGTCAACAAATGTCTGTGTAGGGCTTTATTTTCATTCTTCTTATTAATATCGTGTATGCTTTCATATATGCATAATCTTAAATTATGCTCTGTCTTTCCAATATAGTATGCCCAACAGATCTTACAGTACACTAAATATACTACTCCTTTAGTATAACAACTGAAATATGTTTTATCCTTAATCTTGAAACTAATACAGGGTATGTTTAACTATTTTGTTCCCGCTATGAATGGACACTGGGAACACCTACCACACTTAAAGGTGCCAAGTTTTTGGCATGTCCTCCCTCTACAATCATCCTTTTTCTTCTCCAATATGTTTTTTTTTTATTAAAATTCCTTTTAAAACTATATTTCAATGGTTTTTGAAACACTTCCACTCTGGTAGGCATCCTACTAAACATACCCCAAATGTTGTTTATACATTTTTTTAATCCATCCCATTTCAGTATAATATGTCAGTGTCAAGTAGGGGAGTTGTGTTGTAATTTTTTCAGTGTTACCCAAAATGTTCTTACTTCCAATAATCTCCCCACTGGTTAGTAGTGGTAAATATGTTGTAATATATAATATTGGATAAGTTATTGTCAGAACTGGATAGGTTGGGACTTGAAACCATATATCAGCATGCATATGTTGAAAGCCAATCTATTACCACCTGTAACATGATGTTCTATAACAATATATTAACAGCTTTGAATGAAAAATTGTACTGTGATGTAATTTACATAGATTTAACTTCAACATTTAAGAGGGTCATACACAAAACACTGATCAATAAATTAGTACAGCTAGGTATTGATGTACTCTTGATAAGATGGATAACTGCATAGCTTACAAATAGGACATGGCAAGCATCATACAGCAACTGGACAGGTGAAATTCTTTGTTGCAGTCAGGGTGTCCCACAGGGCTCTGTCCTAGGCCCTTACTTGTTTAGATTCTATCTTTCTGACCTAACTTTTTCATCTGAGGTGTTCTACAGTCTATATGCAGATGACCTGAAAATGGGTAAGCTGATTACATGTGTTACAGATAAGGCATGTTTGCAAAATGTTGTTGTTGTTGTTGTGTCTTTCGGCTTTTCCCGGTTAGTGGTCGCCACTGCAGAACTCTGGCCCGCTAATGATTGGCAGTAGATTTTTACGTACCGAGTTGCCAGCTCTGACGCACAACCTTCAATGAAGGTATGCCCATTCATGCATGTCTCCACACAGAAGATGCTTTAGCTGAGAATCGAACAGGACAATGTCTTACTGTGAGGCGACAACGTTACCGCAGCACCACCACCACAGTAAGGCATGTTTGCAAAATAACTTGACTAAATTGACCATTTGGACACAGGAGAATAACATGCTGCCAAATACATCAAAAACTAAGCATATGAGATTTGGTAGGCATAAATTGAAAGGTGAATATTTAATACAGCACACAGTGATTGAAACTGTAGACTTGTTTAAGGACCTGGGTATATGGGGAGATTCAGCTATGAGTTTTTCCTAATCATATCAACCAATTGGTTAATGATAGTTATAGAACTATAGGTTGTATAAAAAGATTAATAAAGTCTAAGAAATCAAAAAATGATGAAATCATTGTTTGTTAGTTACATTAGATCCAAACATGAGTATGGAATAACACTATGGAAACCCTATAAGAAAACAAGCATGAGTAAACTGGAAAGAGTACAGCAGAAATATACCAAAGGCATCCATGGATGTGAAAATGTAAGTTATTATGAAAGACTAAAATATATGAACTTGTACTGTGTCTCTTATAGATATCTAAGAGGAGATCTTATTCAAGAGTATAGGGCATTTAGAGACAACTACCTCTGGGAATGTTTGGGGTAATCAAAAAGTACTAGAGAATCATCAGACAACCGATGTAGAAGAATACAACAGATTTGTGAAAAAAGTATATATATCAAGAAACCTTGATCTGTTTGGAAAAAGACGCATCTAAGGAAGTGTGAAAATATAAACAACAAAACCAAGAGATATTTGAAAAGTATAAAAAAGAAATATGGACATGGGAAAGAAAGAGAGATTTCATATGGTGCAATATTTATGCAAAGGAAAAAGCAAAATTAATCAATGTAAAGAAGGCAGCCCCAAAGATATTCAAAGAGAACTACAGGCAACGGCATCTGGATATGGAAAATTTCACAATAAAAAAACATAATATCACAAAGATGGAACATAGAAAAGATTAGTAAAGTAGAAGTTAACAAAATAAAAGATGAAGTTATAGAGTGCCTGCAAAGAGAAGAGTTTGGTGTAGAAGGTCTAACACAGGTTACATCACAGCAGGATGGAGTGAGTCCCCAAAGTAGTGAGAAACAGGAAGATCAGGAAACATCTGAAGAAAAAATATGGACATGGAAAAGAAAAAAGAGATTTAATATGGTGTAATATTTATGCAAAGGAGAAAGCAAAGCTAACCGATACAAAAAGATCAGCACCAAAGATATTTGAAGAGAAATACAGGCAAAGGAATCCAGACAGGGAAAACTTTACAATACAAAAAATAAGAAGACAAAGACAAAAAGTATAAAAGGAGATTAGTAATGGGAAAGTTAAAGAAATAGAAACTGAGGTTATGGAGTACCTGGACAGTGCATGGGTTCTGCAGTAGCATTGTCACCTCACAGCAGGAGGTACTCCAGTTCAATTCTTGGCTAGAGTGCCTTCTGTGTGGAGTCTGCATGTCCTCCCTTCATTCGTGTGGGTTTTCTCCAGGTACCACAGTTTCCTCCCACATTACAAAGGCATGCATCTGGAGGATTTCTCCCTGGGCGTCTGCTGAAAATTGTCTTTGTTCCAAGTCGGACTTTCCAGGTAAACAAATACTAACTAACTAACTAACTAACTAACTAACTAACTAACTAACTAACTAACTAACTAAGTAAATAAATCAGTGAATGATTTAGTGTAGGAAATCTAATTTAGAAAGCACCACAACAGAATAGAGTAATGGATATCCAAATTAAGGGGAAACCAATGGAACAGGAAGCAATTGGTCAGGTGCCATATGAAGATAATTTGGATACTTCCACAGGAAACCAGTATAGACATTCACTTGAAGCTAGACAGCAAGGGAAGGAACAGGAAACTGTGGAAACTCTGATGCAGTCAATGTTAAGGAGTGATAGGCCAGTGAGTTCCCATATGATAGAGCAACGGATGGCACAGGATGCAATTGAAGAGAATGTGCCACAGGAAGATACTACAGAATCTTCTATAGAATGTCCACAGGAATTGGAAAACAAGGGATGTGCCCTCAGTTTGGAAGAAAATGAGCTAAGAGAAGAGTTGCTTGACTTAATAGACATAGACAGATATATTAAGATCAATGAAAGAAATAGACTGCAGAAGGTTAATAAAACCCAAATGTCAGAAGTCTGATAAAGCAAATGAACACAGTACTTAGGACTGTTCATAGAGATCCATGTGATATAACAGAAGTAAACAGGATATATTACTGTGCAGCTAAATTAATAATTGATAACATTCTACCACAAGAACACAGGGTAGTGAGGGAAAGGAAGGGGAGAAATCAAATACCATCATGGAAGTACCGAATAAAGAAAACTATACAGCAACTAAGACAAGAAGTGTCACTATTAGAAGAGTATAGAAGAGAGGATAGATCAACAAAAATACTCAGAAAGATAGATTTGATAAAAACAATGATCAGTATTAGAACAGAACAGGATCTGCCATGCACTATTGCAAATAACAAACTAAATATTTAAACACAGGCAGAAAAAAAACTTAGAAGATATGAAGAAAATATAAAGGAAAAGTAAAAAATAAGCAACTTATTGATGACCCAAAAAGTTTTATAGAGAATTTGGAAATAAGGTAAAAGGAGTTGAAAAGCTGCCAAAAAAGAAGAAATAGATACATTTTGGAGAAGATTCTATGAAGATCCTGTGGAACATAACAAAGATGCTAAATGGATGGAAGAAGTTAAAGAAAGAGTAAGATGTTTAAAGGTACAGGATATGAAATGGGATGAAGTAACAGCCAGAGAGATTGAAACAAAGTTAAAAAAGCCACTAATTGGAAAACCACAGGCCCTGATGCAGTACCTAACTTTTGGCTGAAACAATTAACATCTTTGCATGAAGATTTAGCGATGCGTAAACTATTTATATGCACACCTAGAAGAGACACCAACCTGGTTAACAACATTAACAATGCTCCTACTTAAGAGTGAATCTGCAAGCTAACTTGCCTTTCTGACGACGTATAAACTATACATGGGAATTGATGCCAACAAAGTTTATAGTCATTTAGAAGAAAATGCAATTAAGGCAGAAGAACAAATGGGCAAAAATAGAAAGTCATATGGAACAAGGGATCATTTGTTGTTAAATAAAGTCATAGTGGAGAACTGTAGAAAGGGGAAGAATCTAAGCATGGCATGGATTGATTGCAAAAAAAACATGTGATAGTATCCCACATTCATGGATAAAAGAGTGCTTAAAAATGTATAAGATACACCGTACACTAGTCAACTACATTACAGTGACCATGAAACAGTGGCAGACCACTTTGCAATTAAGCCATGATCAAATCATTATCCCAGGAGTAAAAATTCAAATGGGGGATATTCCAGGGTGACTCTTTTTCACTGCTGCTGTTCTGCCTTGCCCTTAATCCATTAAGCTGTTTGCTTAGCTTAGGCCATGGCTATAATGTGGCTCCTAGAAAACAACAAAGTGTAAAGACTTCTCATCTTTTCTTTATCGATGATTTAAAACTGTATAGCTCACCAGATGAGGAACTGAAAGCACAATTGCAAGTTATCAAAACTTTGTCAGATGACATAAGAATATCATTTGGTCTTAATAAATGTGCAAAAGCAACCTTTAAAGCAGGAAAACTACGACACCATGAAAACATCAGTTTGGGACAAGAATGTGATATAAAAGAACTTTAGCAAGAAGGAGTGTATAAATATTTGGGAATTGGTGAAGGATCAACAATAAAACATGAACAAATGCAAACAAAACTTAGTAAGGAATACTTCAGAAGACTTAAATTAATAATGAAAACAGTACTGACGTCTAGGAATAAAATCCAAGTTATAAACCAATTTGCTCTTCCTATCCTAACTTACAGTTTTGGAGTGATTAACTGGCCCCAAAATGTGTTGGATAGAAAACAAGAAGGATGCTTCATGCTCACCAAATGATTTATAAAAATCAGTGCATACCAATATTACTGCGGTGGTGGTGCTGCGGTAGCATTGTCGCCTCACAGTTAGACGTTGCCCGTTCGATCCTCAGTTAGAGCGTCTTCTATATGGCGACATGCGTGAACGGGTGTTCCTTCATTGAAGGTTGTGCATTAGGCCCAGCAAGCCAGCATGTAAAATTCTACTGCCAGTCATGAGCGGACCGGAGTTCCGCTGTGGCGACCCCTAACCGGGAAAAGCCGAAAGACGCAAACAAAGTGCATACCAAGATTATATATTCCCCATTCTGAAGGAGGGATGAGCCTCCTTGAAACTGATTATATGTATAGATCTACAATCATGGGACTCCACACATATCTACTGACCTCACAAGACCCAAATGTAGTGAAAGTTTTGAAACATGAGGAGAATAAATCTAAGATGACTTCTCTGCTTAATCTACTAGAAGCATATCGGCATCAAGCAGGAATGGAAATCAAACCAGAAGTAGATGAAAATCAGGCAGCAACTGAATGTGCCAAAAAACAAAAGAAATAATATAAGGTGAAGGAACAGATGAGAAGGCAAGAAATGTAGAAAATGCATAAATATAGTTACAAGTATAGAAAACTTATAGAAGAACCTCATGTTGATCAGGGACAAATGGAGGAATGGTTAAGGAGAGTCGAATTCAAACCAAGAGATTAAAGGTTAATATTGACGACCCAAGATAGTGGGCGGCATACACATTGGTTTACAAAGTCCATTGAACATGTGGGAAAAACAGACAAATGTAGGTTTTGTAAACCTGAATTGGAAACAGTTGCACACCTCATTGCTGGTTGCGACATACTAATGGCAGAAGGACTGTATACTGAAAGGCATAATAATGTGGCAAGACCGTTGCATTAGGGATTGTGCAAACATTATGGTACTGAAGTGGCTGAAAAACACTGTAAACATGAGTCGCAAAGCATAGAAAATGAAGAAGTGTACATCACATGGAATCATCGATTACTAACAATTCAAAAGATAGATGCTAGAAAACCAGATATAGTGGTCCAGGAAAAGAAGATGAAAGTAGCATTGATGATTGAAATTGCCACACCCATTGACTACTGTGTCCTGCATACAGAGAAACACAAATTCATAAAATATCAGGATCTGCAGGCAGAAATGAGAGCAATGCAGAAGAAAGATACCCAGCCTGTTCCAATAGTAGTAGGGGCAACAGGTCTTATAAAGAATCTTATGAAGAAGAGTCGACAATCGTATTTAGATGTTCTACCAATACATTCAGCTCCATATGAATTGCAGAAGGAGTCATTACTGGGCACATTGTGGGTGCTGGGAAGAGTACTACTGGCTGACATCAAAGAGTGAAACAATACTAATTTCATGAACTTTAATCGTACTTTGACTTGGGAATGGGGTCCATTCCTGTCATGGTATTAGAAACCCAAAAGACTTGGAGAAATTAAAAAAGATTCTTTAGAAATGAGAAGTGTACTAATTGGTTCTCTGACAGAGTAGGTGAGTACATTTACATTAAAGCAAGTACCAGTTTAGATATTTTTAAGAACAGCATGGACACTTATTACTGGAACAAGTGTTATGGTATATTGGCAAGCTAGAAGGGCTTTTAATGCCCGTGCTTGAAATATTTATATGTATATATGTATGTATGTATGTATGTATCCTAAGGGCTAAACATACCTTTGTTTCCACTGGGATGGGTTCCCCTCTGTTGGCTCTGGATCTGACTTGATGGTGGCAGAGCTCAGTGAGTTCTAGCACTATATCCTTGCTTACCCTGTAGCACTCTACAATGTCCAGCTCATGTAACTCCTTGAAGGTTACCCTGTGCCTGAACACTTCTCTGCCTAGGCCTCTTGTCAGCAGCAGCAGCACTGGCTTCAGCCTCTAGCACATAGAGATGTAGCAGACCTGCAGCAGCCCCTAGCATTATCTCAGTTAAAATTCACAAATCTGTACTCCAGTGGTCCAAAGTATTTGGGGAAAATCAGAATGTAGAGTGTGCATACTTTATACAGGTCTGCTGTAAGTCCATAATCTGTGATTGGTTAACTATGATGCATTCCACCTGCCTGCAATATAATTAACATCATTTAATGGCCCTATTTTAGTGCGCACCATGAAAACATATGCACCTGAGCTTAAAAGAGACTAGAAGTCGTAGGACATACCCCCTGATATCAGCCACATCCAATGTGAACATCAACATTGTCTAAGAGCCTACATGAAGGGGATATGCGGACATTATTTCCCCTTTTTGCTATTCAATAAATTCAACTCCTTTGCATATATATCCATGCTGACAGTCTGGAAACTACATGCTTCATAGCCCTATGACCTTAGCAACAGCAGCAATGCACCATTGTATGGACCCGACTCAAGGTCCTATAATACATTTCTGTCAAATATTATAAAATCCTTTTTTCTCCTATTTTTTTTCTGCTAAGCATGTTTGTGCACTGTGGTGCATAGCGCAAACATGCCAACAGTATTAAAATAAATGATTAATTTAACTTATTCCCTTCCTCTTTCTGAAATCCACAATAACAGTTTTGCTCATATGTGTATGTAGTATAACATTTTCAGGGGATTTCTGTCCACATTTCTGCAGTTTTACATCCTCTTTGTCTGTCTAGACTCCTCTATGTGGAATTTTTCCACATACACTATGTACACTGACACAGAGTCTGGACAGACGTCTTTCTGCTTGTTGGATGACTCAACTTGCCTCAGACATTCACCTTCTTATGAGGCAATTTGCATGCCATGGAATTTTCTGTGTTTGCCTGTGCATGCACACTGCTCAGCACTGCTTAATGAATCTAAAAATGCTTGAGGACGTGTAGGCACTGCAGTACGATACCTACATGAAAAAAGTGTAGACTTTACTGAATTCCCCCAGTATTTAAGTCTGTGGACATCAGGAGTAGGCTTCATCTTTTATAAAAGAGATATATTACGGTATAAGAAGACACCAGTCAGGAGGTTTGAAAACATAGGCAATAGTCAGTATAATTTTACTATTGCAGTACACAGAAATCTGGAAAAAGAATATGCAGTATTATCAGTCCATACCCTGAACAATTTGACTGGAGATTCACAGAAACAAAATGATACAGTCTGCAGTATTTTCTTTATGTTAATTCTAGAAAAGCAGGGCTGGCATAGTAATTATGCTTTGAAACACATGTATTATGTGTGTGGTAAAGAGCTTATAAATGGCTACCACCAAACTGGTATGGCTTGTGTTACATAGGGTATGTAAAACCAGCCATAATGCATTTTAAAGAATTGCCTGGTCCAATAAGTTTTAGGAATCATAAACAAAAAATTATCTTGAACACTGATTTTCAGAATAATGTGCAGGTCTTAGACACATTGCACATACATCAGAATTTGGATTTAAGAACACTAAAGGCTATGGATCTCAGTGATGAAGTAATTGCACGAGCAGGCATATTTTTTGCATATGGAGCTGTCAAAGCTCTTTGGGAACTATGTAAATTATCCAAGTTTCTGGAGGTATTAGCCAACATCACCTTATAATCATTTAAAGATGTCGCTTTGGAAATGACCATGAGGTGTTTGGTAGTTCTCCAGAACTGCATAGCACTTGATTACATGCTGGTTTCAAATCATGGGACTTGTGGGTTGATCAGAATGATGTAGTTATATACCAGATAAAAGTAAAGCTATCAAGATACATTTCCAGATTATGAGTGAGGTGATGGCCAAGGTGCATGACTTTGGTGACACCTCATGGACACATTGGATTGCAAAAGTATTTGCTGGCTGGGGAAATGTTTTAAAAAGCTGTCTAGTAGTTACGTTAATTTTAGTTGTATTAATCATTATAATATTGCAGACTGTGCATTACAAAAGGTTTAATGAAAAGTGACAGAAAGCCCTTATATTCAAGCCATGTTATAGTAGTTAGTAATAAGGATATAATACATTTGTGAGGTAGCTACAAAATTAGGCCCTTGTTAAGGGACCTCAAGTGAAGCTGTAAGATTGAGACTCTTCACTTAAAAGTAGTCAATAGACATAAGGTAGAGTAAATATAGTAGAATACGCCTGAAAATATAAAGTCAGGCTTGTTTCTTTATTTTATACATACCGTTTCAGTAAAAGCAGTTTCAGTAGAAAGGAAAGTTTTAGATAAACTTCAGGCTAAGCATGAGATATGCAGGAATAACAGCTCTCAAGGGAAAACTATGTGCTTTATCAATAAAATGTGAAGAGATAAAGAACAGACTGTTAGGCATCTGAAATAATAAATATTGTTTTGATGGTACAAGGTCTGGAAATTAAGGTTCCAGGGGTGAATACAGTGAGAAAAAGTACTGAACAAGAAGTAATAGAATATACATGTTTTTGAAGAGAGTATTTAAGTTAAGTTTTGGTTTAAGGCTTGTTCAGATACTTTCTTAACTTCATTTATTTGACATATTATGCTGCTATATATCAGTATGAGTGTGCTGCTGTGACATTTATATATGCTGCTATTATAATCTGTTGCTCACTATATTTCTACAAAATAAACTACAATTATCAGTAATCTGGTGGATCAGAAGTCTGATATTTACAGATAGTATCCCCCATGCAGACATCATTGACAAACTGGTGATCTCAAACATCAACCCAAATGTAGTGAGGTAGACAGAAAACTGTTTATCAGAAAGACCACATGTCATTAGAGTTGCAAACATCACCTTGGAAAGTTAAAAGGACACAAGAGAGATCATCATGGCTTGATAATGGGTCCTCTTCTATTTGGTGTTTATTTCTCTTATCTACAAGCCAATATCCTGACATCCTGGTTAATAATTTGGTGATGATTGTAAACTATAGGTTGCTATTTGAATACCTGCTGACTAACCCCAGGACTCAATAAAATCCATGTAGGCTCTGTGTAGAGCCTACACAGAATGTATCCTTGTACAGAGCCACGGTTCCCCCTCGGTAGCACGCCATGCATATTAAACATGGAGCGCTGCCGAGAGAGAGCATAGTAACAAGGATATTGAATCTGTTTAGGCAGAAGTGTAGAGGCTGGTCAAATGTTATGTACATGGTGAGCCTCTCTGTAATGTTCCCTGCTACTGCTGAAATGTGCTGTGAATTAATAGTTTGGATTTTAAATTTCTAGTTTTTTTTTGTCTTAGTATTTTTTATTTTGTTTTAATGCCCATTTGCGAGGCACAGAGTGCCACAATGCCAGCTTGTACATACATATAGACAGCTGACACCTGCCAGACATCTAAAAATAGAAACTGGATGTAATTAATTATCATATCTGTTTTTTTTTTAATGTCCATTTACACGGTGCAGAGCGCAGTAATGCCAAGCTGTTTTTTTCACATAAATAGCTAACACCTTCCAGACATCTAAAAATAGAGACCAGATATAATTAATTATTTATGTTTGCTTATGTTTAAGCCCATTTAAGCCCATTTGCACAGTGCAGTAGCTAAGTAGCATATGTGAGAGTATATTAGGTTATATACTATCCAAGTAGCTAAATGGGTAGAGTGACAGCCTAAAACTTCATAGGTCGTGGGTTTGAGTCCCTAAGCAGACATACCATTTGTTTAATGTAATCTCAATTTTTGTTTAATTTAAAAGCATAACTTTTACATTTTGGAAGAGCTGTGCTGTGTTAAGCACTGCTTAAATGTGATTAATGGCTATTCCTGTTTGCACATTGCTAAGCTTTGCTAAAATCATGGTTATGCGAGTTTTTGTGATGCTCAGCTCTGATTAGCTGGTTTGCATGATGCTAAGCAATGTGGCACTTTTTCGAATGTTGCTGAATGACATGTAAGGGCAGGAAAACAGCCTATATTAAGGGCAATAGACCAGAATTCTGCAACAGTTGTTGGAGTCTTTCTGTCAGTATGCCAGGTGTGTTGGAGAGGGCATGTGCATTTGGGTACAGAGATGGGGTGTGTAGGAGTCCAGGTTTTTCTTGGGCTCCTGATACACAATTATGAACTTAGACTGCTGGAGGGCAATTACCAGGCTCAAAATGTAAGACTGAGGCCTGGGATCAGTTGGCCAGAGAACGTACCAGTGCTACTGTTATTCCACATACTGGTGATCAGTGTCATCACCACTATGATGACTTGAAGCATAGAAAAAAGGGAACTTTGGACACCATGGTCCATGATGCCAGGGCTGGGCATGCACCAGACACATGTAAGTATTTCTTCCATTATTTTACTAAAATGCAAGCTGAATGTGTGCAAAACTTGTATGCATAATGGTGTGCTTCTTTCTCAGCAGCTGCAGCTGAAAGGACTCACAACATTCAGTCCCATGCTGGGTGGCTGGCCAGGTTGCACAATGAGTGTGGTATGTACTGATATATTATGCTACCTGTAGTACAAAAAACAATAAAGAATAAAAAACTGTACTGCAATAAAGAATAAACAATACAAATTGTAGTGCAATAAATGGGCAAGTAAAACTGTAGTGCAGTAAATGAACAATAACTTTATTGCAATAAACAATAAACAATATCAATAACAGTAAGCAAAATGGTGTAAAGCAGGATCGTGGTGTCATAACATAATTGCACTAGAGCTGTATGCACTGCATGTTTATGGTAAGGTTGCTGCAGTCCAATTGTAAAAGTATAATGACTGTAGAATGCAAAAGTTATGGCCTGAAAAATGTATTGCTCATCTGACAGTATGCTTCAAGGCTGTCTCCAGGCCAATTTCAGTCACATAGCACACTCTTTTCCTTACACTCCAGGAACAAAATGTATATGATGGAAGTAGTGCACATGATGGGCAGATATTGTGTGTAGACTTCACAGATAATGAACACCAATAACAATAAAGTTTTAAGCAGCATTGTGGTTTCCTAAATAAATCTGTCTTAATATTTGCAGTATGGCTGTATTCATTGCATGTGCATTCTATTTTGCTGCAGTCGATTGTTATATTATTTACAGATGTCCCCTGCAGTCACAGCTTTTGGGTTCTACTCCCATGCCTGCCAACTAAGGCACAATGGCTGTCTAGTTTACTTAATGTACACAAACATGCCCCAAACTGTCACAATATTTTGTAATGTATTTGCAACTGCCTAATGTGGCTGTTCCGTGATTACCAGATAATTATTACCTAGAATGCAATGTATTTTCAAATTTGTTTACAGAACACCTTGGTAGTTAAGTAAGTCCACATTATGAGAAACTGTTCTGTGTAGTTGTGTATCCGTATATTTGTTAGTGTTTGGCACATACTGTCCCACGCTAACAGCTTGAGAAGTATGTGCATGCTACATCAGCTATAAAATTGTAGTCACTATACTCACAACTGACATGCACACCTGAGATTCCACAACACCCTCCCCATCCAAGGTGTTCACCCCACTCGTGTCACATATCACCCCTGTCTTCTGTCTTGTCTATCTGCAAAAGCTTCCTCACTTACCCAACTTACCACTCCAATACATACCTATGTCCCTTCTCCAAAATTCCACTATTACCTTAAAAAAATGAGCACCTGTCTCAAAAAAATATTGTCCCATACATAGCTCTACATTTCTCACATGTGTCCACTGGATACACATAATTTGGTCCAAATTGGCTTAACAATGTAATTATGTTGTCCTCACCTCTCTCTCTGGATGTGAGAGTCCAAAGTCAAAGTGCGCAGTCATTGCTGTACAAGAAATAGATAGCTATGGTTCTTTCCTACACCCTTTCTGCACATGCCTACCTGCCTTTTGCTATTTTTTTCCCCTGGCTGCACCCCATTTTACCACTTTCCTATCTCCCCATTTTTCTTTTCTTTATATATTTTTTGGGTGACATGCTGTGTTGTGCAGCTTCTCTAAGCTCAGCTAAATGGAGCTTTATTGATATATGTGTTTTAAATGATAAACATGTACAAAATAAACACCTGTCCCCTATTTCAAATCCAACATCATCATACCTGCAGGCCACTGAATTAACCTGCCACACAGCTGTTAATTAAAACAGGTGGTTTAAGCAAAACATAGTAATTGCAAGTTGCAGTCATTAGGCGAGTTTAAGCAGAGCTGTACATCTTGCTGTGTCATGCAAACTTGCTTAAAGAGTAACTGAAAAACTGGGAGTGTACCTTGGAGTCTGGTGCAAGAGTACACCAATAGAAAGCCAAACACAGAATAATGGATGTAAGTGAGGTCTCTAATAGCAGGTAAGTGTCTCCTTTTATCAGCAACATTTAGAAATAAGCCTGCTAAGGCATTAATGCAAAATACATGTTCAGCTGAGACCCTGGAGCAGAAATACTTCCAAATAAAGCCATGCACATAATGATGGATATAAAAGAAGTATGTCACAGCCTGTATGTGTGTACTTATATCTTGCAAATACACCTGCTGAAACAGTGACTCAAGAGCTCAGTCTGTTAAATGACTTGCAAAGAGTACATTTTGCCATACACAGTCCGGGGTACAAATTCAGTGGTGTGTAGCATTTAAATTACATTATTGTGAAGCCAGCAATTAATGACTGAGTCATGCACTGCGTATCCACACAAAGCATTTCAAATGAAATGTTTGCTTGTCACTCATGAAGGTCACAGGCCTGCAGATAGAACACACTTCACATATCCCTATAGCATAATTATAAGTGTATAAAGTGTCACGTCATGCATTAATATGCATTCACAGAGGATTTTAACTCAGGTAATGCAAATGAGGCCCACGAATATCAGAGTTCAGTAGACAATATTTTCAAACTCATAATGCAGATTAGCACAGCTGCACAACTAACATACACACACATGAAGCTCCTGCTTGTAAAAAGGACTGCCAGCATACAAGTTCCAAATGAGTACCAGACTGTAACCCATAGCCTGACAATTGCCCACATGGTGGACATAATGCTATATTTATCCATATGTTGCTCAAGGACACAACAAACATGTTGCCTAGTACTCTTTTAGTGATACTGTTGCTTAACATACTTACCTTATACACATGCCTTAATTGGAGTGGAATGGGTACCCTCACTTTGGCTCTGCTTCCACAACAAGGCTGACACAGCTCCCACAGTTACTGCTACAGCTTGTTGTCCTCCAAACTGTTTACACTCTATGCCTATGCCTATGCCTATTACCTGTAGTAGCAGCTGCAGCCTGTAACACACACATCTCTATTTAAAAGTAGCTGCTACAGACCTGCCCTCTGTGATAACGTAGTCTCCTCACCCCAGTAATGTCCAGCCCAACATCAGAAAGGGCTTCTAATCTACATGAAGACCTTATATCTTGTACAGTGGTTGCATATCATTGGCTGATGATAGTGAAAATCAGCTGTGTTCATTACAATTAGCATTTCAAAACCATAGACTGGTTAAGAGGCAATCACCTGCTAAAGAGAAGCATGTTAAAAAGGCAAACAGCTGGCTATGGGGAACCATTCTGTATGAAAAGTTCTGGGCACAGAACAAAAACTTAAATATCACCACCTATCAACAGAGGAGTTTTGTACTCATCAGGTATGTAACCTTTTTTGTTTACAACAGGATGCAGATGTGTGAATATACTTATGGGACTAGGGATTACAGCATTAAGCCTTTCTTAGAACTGTGATAATGACATGACATTGATATCCAGATATGTTGCACCTACAGAGGATGTACAGTATATCAGGGGTGGAATGCTTTTTGTCAATGCGGCACACTGGACTCTTGGGACTATCCCTTTATAATGGTTGTAATAGCACACTGCTATTTGTTTGGCACTGTTGTTTTGGCATATTATCAGGGGGAGTTGCCCATAGGGGACACACTACAAAGGACTCCTGTGTTGGCTGCATGATAATACAGAAGTATCTGTCATGGCACACATGGGAATAGCTGACTATCATTAGTATCTTAGTTGTATCCACACACTTAGTATGTTTGCACACTGTAGAATATGATGTGTGATCAAGCAGTGGATACTGCCAGCCATTCTGTTCTTGCTGTATCTTTCCATAGTGTACTTCCACATATGTGATTCTGACATGTGTTCCCATTTTGTTGTCTTTCAGGAAACATGTATCCAAGACATTGTGCAAGACATTGCACACATTTCATGGATACAGAGAATGATATTAATCTGGAAGGCTTCTGCAACACTATGAACTCTTACTGTCCAGTGGGAGGCAAAAGAGTGAACAGTAGGCAGCACTGTGAGCTGACCTTGTCCGTGACATGAATGTCACGGTTTATCAGAGCAGGAAATATGTGCAGGTTCAACACTGAGCAGCAGACATGATCAGTGCTGCATCCAGAAGAGCAGCAGGTGTAGCCAGGGATTGTGGTATCACCAGTGGAAGGCCTGCAGTTGAACAACCACTCTCAGCCACTGAGGTATTCCTGGTGAACTTAGGCACACATGACAGCTCCCAGGCACCCATCACACTGTATATCGTGGATGTGGGTGCCACAGTTGCTACTGTAGAAAAGCATGCAGGTAAGCTTAGTTTGATCAACATTGCAATACTATAGCATTCAGTGTGTCAGGGTGTACATAGTCTTACATGGGTGTCAGGTCTTTCTTTTTGGGGGGCAGGCTTTAACTGCAGTTTGACTCTCATGCTCAGATTTTGACCAATATAGCAATTAACACAGTAGCTACTGTAAATGTGAGATATATGGACATATTACCTTGTTGTTGTACAACATGGTGCAGTACTGACATTATTTGTCTCCCAATGTTTCACAAGTCCATCAGGTATTGGACAAGGCTGAGGTCCTGCTTCTGGTAAGCAAGACACTGTTTTGTTATAGATGTAGGTTTACAGCAATGTAATCCCTAAAGTGTCATCCCAAACCTGCTGCTTGGATTGCTGTACTGTTGGCATAATTGCCAACTGCACAGATATTTTCTGACTGTACATGTATTAGTCATACCTATGACTTGTAAGTGTGACCGTACTGATAGATGTGACAGTATTGTCAGGACGTTGCAGATTGTCATGTGTCAACTTTACAGAGTCTTCAAAATGTCAACAGTGTACCTCATTGTTGATGATGAGATTGCTGTGTGAATAGCTTTTATTTACAAGTAAGTACAACTCTTTGTGGGAAAAGTAATGCCCTCTTGTTCTACTATATGAGGTTGGGCTTTCAACAGGTCTGTAATACCGACAACACTGTATAGAGCTTTACATATATTGCAACACATTACTGCAGAGCATAATAGTGCAAGTATTAATGTACTGCTTTTTCCTTTCTTATCACAGGTGACTGGGGGGGGGGGATTGGTCTCTGTCTCCTACAGAACCTGATGTCAGTGTATTTTCAGAATCTGATGATGATGGTGGCCACAGTGAAGCACAGGTGGGGATTTCAGTGTCTGAATCTGTCTCAGAGGTTGACATCACTCTTCTGTCCTCATTGTCACTGCACACAGTCAATATGCCCACACATATCCAGTCCCCGGAGGCCACAGATACTGGACAGTCAGAGGGTGGGGACATTGAACAGGAAAGTGTGGCAACTATGGCTCCAGTGAGTGTAGACTCTGGCCATAGCCAGAGAACTGGTGAGGGTCCACACAGGCAGATTGATAAGGGTGCTTGCTGGAGTCCTGCTGTCCATCCACCACCTGTTGCAGGTGTAACATCATGGATCACTCTGCACATGGTTTGGGCCATCATGGAGGCACAGGCACTTTCTGAAAGGAGCGCTATATATATGCTTAGGGTTATGGATACAGCACAGTTTGACATCTGTGAGTCCCTCCACCACATTGCTGATACACTGGATTGGTTCACTGATGCAGAGGAAAGAAGGTGGTCTGAGACAGATTGCACACTATTTGTCTTGTTATGCACAGTGTCTGTGCTGGAATGTCTGGTTGGAAATGAGCATCAGACTGCGGACGTAGGTCAACAACCCCATCTGCTGGGAGTCCACATAGCCATGCACAATCACAATCCCATAGTAGCAGTACATCCAGCTCTATAGAGGGGTGCATGCTGTCCACACCAAGACATGGCAAGCCATGGACTCATAGTCCTGAGCATTCCTGTGGAGGAGACAGTCCTAGCAGACAGCAGTCACCGTCAGGTACTAGCACCACTTCTGACCTTGGGCATAGAGGTGTCAGTGCAAACCCTCGCAGAGCCAGCTCTCATGTTCAGGGGTGGAGACGGTGAACTGTCAGCTCTACCATGCATGTTTCAAAGCTGTACAACATACACACATGTAGAGATAGCACTGAGACTGACTGTGTACACACACACACACTCACACACCACTGTCAAATGCAGGTCACCTACAGACACAGATGGCATTTTTCCTTAGTCCATCTTACCTGCTTTCCTTCCTGACTCACATATATGCTTTCAACCTTTTGGGTCAGCCTAGGCCTCCTGTACCCCCACACAACAACCTCTACAAGTGATGATACCTGTGCCTCATCCCTGTCATCCTCGTCACTAATGCAGGGAAATGAGGCTATGTGTCTGATGCACAGGGTGACTATATAAATTAACATTTACTTCTGTAATGCATTGTTGTTTTCCCATGCTACTTGTAGTGGCTACTGATGGATACTGTATGCTGACATTTGTAATGAGTAAGCCACATAATGTTGTGTACCTTATGTTGTATGATGTTGTAATGGCTGTATACTTACAGAATGAAAGCTGTGTCATGGACCTGTTTATGTTTCTGTTTTAGGATTCTGCTGGGGACACCTATGGATACACAGCAGCAATAACGCCATAGACATCACAGTACAGGATGAAATGCTAGCAGAGAAGAAATATGTCTTCAGCAAGGTACAGCACTATAGGTGCATGGCTCCATAGGTTCATATGTGTATAAAGGCTAACAAAGAAAATGGCATCATTCAAGATACTAATGCATCCTTAATCTGTGAAAAGGTCTGATACTCTTAATAAGTGTCACCAGGGTTTTGGAAACTAAGACATCTACAAGCTGTGGTAGTGATGACCCATCTACAAATTTCCTGTGTCCAGTACAGATATTTGTCCAGCATCAGTTATGATTGTCTTGTTCTGCATCCCATTGTATAACCTGAACATGATGTGTGTCACAGCAGATGTGTGCTTCACATGCATGGGGGTCTGTTACATATAGGGTGTAGAGTTTATGTTACATACCTGTCTCTCCAACATGTACTATTTATACCACAGTGATGGTGTAGGTGTGTAGAACAGGTAAGACGTGTTAGTCCTGTCATGGATAGATGGGAGATACACAGTGGGATCTGACACCTCCCTATATGGCAGCCATACGCATCCCCCAAAGCATTTAGGAGACAGACTACATCTGCATGATTTTAACACGGACTCCATAGGACATGTTATCTACAATGTGTATTGATGTACCATGGAACCTGTGTGGCTACTACAGTTGTAAGATATACCTGTGTAGTGAGATAGCAAGGGTGCCACTGCACACAATGATAGTTGTGATGAGTGCCACATTCAATATAGCAATGACAGTCTGGGATTTACATCCCATACCTTTCTGTATAGGTTGTACAACATTGAATGCATCCCCACATCTTACACACCAGTGAAAGTCAAAGGCTATATTACTTAATGTGTCCATAAGTCCATGAGTAATGAGTTAACTGTGTGTGGTGTGAGGACACTACTATATTTTCTAGGGGTGGATGACTTCCCAAAGGATAGTATTGTGCAGTCGTTGGCAATTAATATTTGTCAGTGGCTCAGACAACAACTGAATGTGTATCTCAGGCCATCCTGGATAACTATTGGCTCTGTGTGGGATTCAGTGACAGTTCCTAAAATGCAATAACCTGCTAATGTAGTCAGTCAGAGGTCACTGACAGTGGCTGCAACTGCAGAGAGGGAATGGCTAGAAGGGGTACACTATTAATGATATCTGAGGAAATCCACTGGTGACTGACATCATTGCAGCATAGGTCTCCCAATGCTATCTTCCCAGATTATGACTGTCAGACACTTGCCTATCCACCAGCTGACATAGCACTCTGTAGAGAACATACACAGTTTCCTGCAAGGCCTGCTGGCCTAATATTGTCAAACACCTTGTCAGGACATGGTAGGTAGAGTGAGTCATATTCTCATCATCCATTACATAGTATAACACTCAATGGTGTTAACCAGTTAGAGTCAGTAGGTATGATTTTGCCTTCAGCAAAACAAACATTGTTTGGTCCAGTGTCACCAGGTGTATGACAGTGTTACTGTTCTTATACATTCTAACTCCTTTCATGGCATTTCATGTCACATGACTTAGACATCTGGGGACAATGCTTGGCACTACATGCTAGTTACCCTTTGTGCAACTAAGTATTGCAGTTACTTCCAGCATGTTCCAAGAAGAGAGTCATCAATGGTCTCTGTACAGAGCACAGATAAACATGTTAGTGAAGTGTATTTGTATACTCTGTGAAGGTAAGGTGGGGGTTTTACTCAGGTATTCTGCAGTTGGACACTACCTAAATGGTGTGTACTGGAAGGACACAATTACCTTGTGAAGACTGTGTTAAGCATTGGAGTCTACGGAATTGCCAGTGCCTGGAAATTACTAATGCTGGTCTCACTGACACAGCTCTCACATAGGATACCATGCTCGGATATGTTTTCTGCCTTCACATGAAAAACATTACTATGAAGCCCATGATGACAAGCAGGACACAGCCTGTTTGTTCATCCACATAGCTGTCCCACATCATGAAAGGCTCTGTAAGCTTCTCAAACCTTTCTCCAGGTAGATGCCTTGATTGGCAACCTGGGCACTTGGTTGGCTTTTGCATGTCTTATGCTTTCTGTTCCAGGATTAATTATATGTCACTAGGGAACTGACAAGTGGGGGATTAGGAGCACTGCTGTAGCACCACAATATAATATGCAATGTCTAGTGACATAGATGTCAAGTCTTAATGAAACAATCAGCACACAGGTGGTGAGCCATTGTAGGTGACAATTTCATAGCTAGTCATGCATCCTTCCCTTCAACAGATTACTGGTGGATATCTGCATGACATGGCTGTGAGGCCTACTGCAGCAGACTGGCCACCTTTTGCCAATTTGTGTCCACCTGCCACATGTCCAAGACATGTCATACTGTACAGTTATGTACCTGAAACACATGTCTGTGTTCCCACATCATGTCACACAACAACCAGTGTGCTGTCTGGTTGCTTGACAGGCATCATATGATTGTGAGGCCAATGTAATGTCAGCAAAGTTGAACAACTCATCTATGCATACATGGGCAACCACATCTTCACTGCAAGGTGTGCCTACAAACACTGTATATCAGGCTGTTAACCCCAAGGATGTTGGTAGCATGACCCTAACTTTGCAGGACCTGCTGCTGAGATATTGAGAGTGCTCCCACCCTCTACTCCCATGACACACAAACACAAGTGTGACAGATGTGACTGCATTTCAAACCTTGCCACCATGGTGTCTCCAACAGCAGTCATTACATATGACAATGAGCATTATGCCAACATGCACAGCTCACATCCTGCACCACCTACACACACATCACACATCCCTGCATATGTACAGCTCCTTACCAGACAAATTGCCAAACAACAGACACCTCAGAACATCCTGTCTCTGGAGTGCACAGTACACATAATACTGCATGCACCCCTCTTTCATTGGTCAAACACCCAAGGCAAAATACAAATTCACACCTCTTAGTCATAGGGGATTACATCATGAGACACACTGATGACTGTGTCAAGTGGCTACATATGAGGAAGATCACAAATATCTGTCTTGGGTTGACACAATAGGCCTTACCACACATTGCCACATATCAAGGAATATCAGTTAATATAATGTTAATTCATAGTTCCTGCAGGTGTATACTGCTATGGGCATACATCACCAGACTGTATGCAGACACATAAATGAGCTTAGCCAGTCTGTGTCTCTCATGGGTATGCACATAGCTTTCAGCTGCAGTTGACCCGCACCTAGAATGATGGCTCCATACACATGGAAATAGATGGAAGTCAATAACTGCCTTAACATTTGGTGTCATTGTAAGGGGATCTACTACATGTCTGCCTGGGATGCCTTTCTCAGCAGACATCAGTGCTTCATCAGAAATCATCAGTCTTCATCTCTCACTCCTGAGATGTGGAGTACTGGCCAAGGCTGCTGACACCCCTGCAATGCATCTTAGATGCACTGTTCACAGAAAAGTTGGCAATGAAAACACCATCTTTATACAACATCATGGTTATGCTGCTACATGCTGGGTATGGTAACTCTGAACCCTACTCTGTGGAAGATGTACCCACCCTGGATTATGCAGACATGTGTGCAGTCAAATACATCTGGTTCAAGGCTATGGAGACCACCACAGTCATACCAGACTACACGTCCATCCAAATCTTAAGACCTCAAAGTGACAGTGCTGAAGTTAATCAAGCAATAGCTGGCTACAAGAGCAGCTCCATGAATCCAGACACCCATTGTGGATATTTGTAAGTATGAATGTCTATCAAGATATATCATTACACCATGGCTTGGGTTGGAGTTAAGTGACCACCAACTGTGTTGCTTAGTCTTGCTGCAGCTCACTTGCCCAAAGATTAGTCCAGGTCCTTAACTACAATGCCCTGGAGCAGTGCCATGACATCCCCGCAAAGTGAACCAATGTAATGCATCATGTGTTTACGAATATGGGTGACCACTGCAGCCCCCTAGTGTGAGGTCCTCCCTTGTGGGATCAGACCACAGATCAGTCTCATTAAAACTACCAGGACTAACCCCCACCCTTGCAGACAATACAGGTATATATTTCAACAAAGACATGCATTACCTCCTGTGGGATGGTTTACATAGCTTGACTGCACCTCCCCCCTCAGATGAGATAGGCAAGTATGCATGCTCTACACCCAAGCATTATGCAAGCAACATTATAACTGCATAAACCCGGCTGTAGCTGACAGGAGGAACACAAGCTACTCACAGCACAGCAAACCTGCCTGGTGGACAACTGCCATTATCAGGCTGTACAATAAGAGGTGGACATTGCTGTGTGACATTTGGGGTGAGGGTGCCCCCTCCTAAAATGGAGGCACATCCTCCTCAGCTAAAACAAGGACATAGTGTTATTGTGATGTTGTGTAGACACAATAAGTAACAAAATTAGCCACCCACACAAAGTAGAACCACAATGCATAGTGTAGTTATATGTGTATCCTCAAAGAACAGGCCCAGATTGTCGGTGAACTCATACATAATGATGCCACATATAATGGGTCTGTACTCATAGCTAACCTGTAGTCCCACAGGTTCTGCATCAACTTCACTCCCCTGTCTCCACCACATGTGACACATGACATTCTTACAACCTCTACAGTTCAAAATCATGAGACCAGCAAACAGTGGCTGTAATAATCAGAACCTTTTATTTTCGGCTATACTGCCATTTATCCTTCATCAGAAAGAAATCCTGCTGTAACTACAGCAGGAATTCTTTCTGATGAAGGCTAAATGACAGTATAGCCGAAACCGGTCTGTTTTTTACTCTATATGTGCTTTTGCACAAGAAAATAAAAGGTTCTGATTATTACAGCAACTGTTTGCTGGTCTCATGATTTTGAACTGTCTATGTTGGGTTGAGACCTTGCAGCGGCCATATGTGTGGAGCTTCACTTCATTTTGGAATCCTACAACCTCTCCCATAACTTCCATATCTACAGAGCAGGTTGTAATTGACTTCTCTATGGAGGACGCATGGCATCTATTGGACATACAAACATCCCAGGCTGCATCCTACATGGGCTGTGACAAGGATTACTAACATCATTGGGAACACCTTGGAATCATACTAAATCCACTGGCTGCACCACAGCTGACTGGACAATGGCAACTGTTATACCCTTGCACAGAGGAGGACCATGCACTGACCACCAAAATATAGACCTCTTTACCTGAGCATCCATATCTGTATGGCCGTAGAGGCAATCATTGTGGAGCTGATCAGCACACTTATATGTGATTTACACACAGTTGACTGTACACAGTTTGGATATATGACAGGCGGATCATGACTGTTAAAAGTGGTGGACATTTCTGAAGCAATCGCCAAGGACCTGTATGAGGTGTTATCAGGGCATATAACCCCCTGGACTGAGCCAAGCCATCTGACTATATCCCCCATTCAGGCATCATTTACAAACCACCCACTTAGGCATCTACGGTATTATCATTGTAGGGGTCACTAAGTGGCCCATTGATGGCACACATACTCAACATAGGGACAGCCGCCTCCAATAGCTGATCTGTAAGCAGCTGTTTTCAAAAGGGGTCAGTCCTGAGTGTTCTTCTGCTTGCAATCCATTTAACCAAGATATAAATGAATACTGACTGTCTGTGGCTAACAATGTTGGCTGATGGCTGCAAACTGTGAGCACTCATGGAGTCTGTGAGTTATGTCAATATCCTACAAGAGGGTATTGATGAACAAATGCCTGTTGACATACTAATGGCTATAAACTCTATGCAAACATATATGTAATATCATTTAAATCACTAACACCTATGTACCTGGTAAGTACTAGTAAGGGTGACACAGTGGTGCAGCGGTTAACATTGTCGCCTCACAGCAAGAGGTTCTCCAGTTTGATTCTCAGCTGAGGTGCCTTCTGTGTGGAGTTTGCATGTTCTCCATGGATTTGCGTGGGTTTCCTCCTAGTACTCTGGTTTCTTCTCACATTCTAAAGACATCCATCTGAGGCATTTCTCCCCAGGTCCCACTGAAAATAGGCTTTGTCCTAGTCGGACTTTCACGGTCAACAAATGTTAAATAAATAAATAAAAAGTAGCACATCAATTGCAACATGTGATGTACATACTCAGGGATGAAAGAACTGGGCACACAGACATGGCCACACAGGTTTACACCTAATGTGCCTGAGATCACCTTGTCACCTAAGTGGTATGACGGGAATCATATTTCATAATGGGGGGGAACAATCACCCGTAATTGACATTCTCATAATCTCCAAGTGCTCTTCCCTCAGCATACCAATATCTGAGTGCAATGGCCATTTGGTAATGGACCTTTCCAAGCAATACTGGCACTTGCACACAACAGTATGGTCCTTCACAAGGGAACTTTATATCTTCAGTATGTGTTCAATGGGGATTGTTTGAAATGAGTGTCATTGTAGCCTGTGGCATACAAACTACTCAGATGTGATCTCTGCCTTGCATGTGGGGCAATGTGTGACCCTGCTTGATTGTAAATGCTGTATATCTGTAGGTGGTATAGGTGATACATTAATCACTCTAAGAATATTAACCTAGTATGTGACATAGTAAAACATGCTGGTGGGAGAGATTTGTCTGGCAGACTTTAACACACCTTTAAAGCAGCAACCTGGCTAATGGCAAGCAGAGCACCTCAGTGCACCTCAGCACATACCATATGCATGACTGGGTGACCATCATTTCACCACAGGGCTTCTGCCTGTGTCCCTCCTGGACTGGGACAATATGTGTTGATCATGTAAATAAGGGTATAAAGTTATCTATGATTGTGAGGGCTGTATGACCATTATGCTAGTGAAGTTCAAACATCCTATGGTTCCATAAGCTGATGTAAAATGCTCTAACAGCCACACACACAAACATGGCTATATTGAGGATAGCACCACTTCCAATTACTGCCTACAGGACATGGCACAGCGCACACATAGTGCAAGTTGGCTGTATGTAGATTAGAACACTTACCTATGTAATGATACAGACTACAGATCACAGTACATGATGCATGCAACACACCTCATGTCTGCTGCTACTATCAGTTTAGAAATTATTATGCTTGATGGCATCATTAGGCCTAGTTGTGGACAGGCATTTGGAGGGCTACATCACCTGCTACAAATAAAATACTGTAAAACCCTGCCTCTTTCTAAGTTACTGAGGTGAGCACATTAATGCCATATTGACATACACCCCAAGAGGCCTTGATTGAGCTTAGAATCCCTACCTATCTAGTCTTACACACTATAGATCACAATACTTATCACATGCACCACAGCTTAAGTCTGATACTACAATGGCAGCTGGTAGTCCTAAGGTAGATGACATCATCAGGCCTTGTGTAAGAGGGCAGTTTGGAAGCCAGCAGCAACTTACAGGGCCAAAAAGTGCAAAAACATTGCACTGTGATAACTAATGAGGGATTCTCAGTTGTTTGGCAGGGAGATAGACACACACACACACACACACACACACACACACACACACACACACACACACACACACACACACACACACACACACACATCCACCAAGTGGCCTAATGTGAAATTAAAACCCCTACCTATCTAGTTTTACACACTATAGATCACAGAAGGTATCGCATGCTCCATGGCTGATGTCTGTTTTATATGTGATTGCAGGCAAACTACTTGTGGATTACACAAACTAGGCTTGTATTGAACAGCATCTGTGGTCTGCAGACTGATATTGTTTTATACTGTTATCTGCATCTAGTATCTTAGAAGTGAGATAACTGTTATTATCCTAGCTATGTGTCTACAGTTACCAGTATGGCCATATGTGGCTGTTTGCACTTGGACAGGCAAGCCTGTGGGCAGGAACAATGTGTCCTGTCCATGCATGTGTAGACAACATTATACATTATGCCACCTGCTCACCTGTCATTGTCTATGTGGTGACATCCAGCAGGCACAGTGGTTTGTAGGTAAGTGTATTATGTACTGTTGAGCCCTTAGTTTGGATCCTTTCAGCAACATTATAAATGTGTGATAGAGCAGCTTTGCTCACAATTATTATGTATGTATGTAGACATCCAAACACATATTTATGTATATAACAGGGACATATATATATAAATGTAGCTGTGTGTGTGTGTGTGTGTGTGTGTGTGTGTGTGTGTGTGATATGTATATGTGTTATGCAGATATATGGTTAGAGACTGAGATGTAGATATATATATATATATATATATATATATATATATATATATATATATATATATATATATGGTTTACTATTAAAATTTTGAAACGAACTCTGTCGACTGTACTATTGCCGAACACGGAAGTTCGAAAATGGTAATATCGATGACAAAAAAACAACCTAGGAACAGGTTTTAACATGGGTCGAGATAGGGGAGATATTTGTAGTCCGGAATAACACTGAACACCTATTACCATTTTCGAACTTCCGTGTTCGACAATAGTACAGTCGACGGAGTTCATTTCGAAATTTTAATAGTAAACCATATATATATATATATATATATATATATATATATATATATATATATATATGAGCTCAGTTTAACGAAGTGTATGGGCATGTCCAGTGGGACTTTCAGTTCTTATAAAGTGACTCCAGCCCACACCTGCCTGCACTCCAGGCCAGGATTTTGTGTGTTATAGACACTGACATCTGTCCATGGCATTTTCCAGCTGTCTGATGTAATTAATATGTGACAGGGGATCATAATGTTACACCACACACAGACTGACAGTCTGTAAAAACACCAACATAATAATATCTCATATGCAAAATGGATGTGGATATTTCCAGCTTAGAATCATCGACAGCATCACCCATGCTAACTTCTCTAGTCCACTGAGCCACACAAGCTACCATCCAGAGAGTAGTCATTCATCACACAATTGACAGTATACATCTGTATGTTGTTATTCCTGTGTTAAGTAAGACATGCAATGTGTGCTCGATTTCTATGTAACTGTCCTGAGATTGCCTAGACTACTGATATACCATTGCTGACTTACTGTTAAAGCAGTTATATGGGAAAACTGCTGTATCGGGAGTGGGGAAACAACACCACATGTTCTGCTGGGATACACAGTAGTCCAGATATCATGTGACCCCACTGTTTAACATCTTCCCTGACTCCTGTAGTGCATATTCCAACCATGAGGCCTAGTGAATATTAACAAACACGTACTAGTGGACTGGGTAACTGTAGTCCAATGCGGACGTTACTTCTGTCCAAATAACCCACAATAATTCCTTGCATAAATGCAGCAGATCCATATATACAGTACCATATTATAGTAATCCTTACAAGTAGGGTGTAGGTTAGGGACTTGTGTTGCAAATGCAGCAGTTGATAGAATTATAATTCAGGGCTGACTTTGTCTGATGCAAGTAGTACACAGCCAATACATGGATAGGTACAGACTGTGTGGGTTGCCTGGCATCAATTTTAATATATGTATGTGAGCAGGAGTAAGGTGTCAGTCACTAGAGCCCTAAGTTGTCTGTAAATGTCTTTGATGTAATAAACAGCTGGTGTATCTTTTGGCAGTGTCTTGGATTTTTTTTCTTATTAGTTGGTGATTTTGGCTGTGGAAACGTTGTCTGTAAATGTGCTATTTTATTTAATTCTTTTTATTTTTATTTATTTATTTATTTAGTTATCATTTGTTAACTGGAAAAGTCTGACTTGGAACCAAGCCAATTTTCAGCAGAGGCCCGGGGAGAAATGCTCCAGATGCATGTCTTTGTAATGTGGGAGAAAACTGGAGCACCCAGAGAAAACCCACATGAATGCATGGAGGACATGCAGACTCCACACAGAAGGTACCCCAGCTGAGAATTGAACCAGAGAACCTCTTGCCTGTGAGGCAACAACACTACTACTGCACCACAGCACTATGCATTGTCTCTTAGCCAAATCCAGGGTGTACTGGGTACCCTATGTCTGCCTACAGGGACATCTTCAGGGGGTTCCTCCTCCGAGTCCTCCTGTGACTGTGGCTGTGGTGACCTAGGCACTGGTGAAGGGCTGTGTATCCCTTCTCTTTGCTGATTCTGCTTCAGCTGTTTCCACAGGATCATATTGAGTAGCACAGCACATACTGTGAACATATGTCCACATGTTGCTGGAGAGTACTGCAAGATTCCACCAGATATATCAAGGCACTGGAACCGTGAATTCAGAAGCCAAAACACACCCTCTGTGATGTTCCTAGTTTGTGCGTGTGCCTCATTATGGTGTTCTTCCATGGGTGTGTGTGCATTTTTAATGGGTGTCATCATCCACGGTTCCAGAGTGTAAGCAGCGTCCCCCAGTAAATGGTCATGTGGGATGTCCCCCCTTGCAAATATCTGGTGCAGTTGTGATGAGTGCCAGATATGTGAGTCATGATTACTGCCAGCGCTGCCAGCATACACATAGGTTCATAGACTCATAGGTGTGCACTAGGCTAATGGCCCTGGCACCTTTACAATCCTAGCCCATAGAAGTGACCTGGCATTGTGCCGCCTGACATTAGTTCCCAGTGCTTCTATCAAGTAGAGCCACTAGAGTGATCCCCAGGGTGAACTTTCAATTACCCATCCACTCACATTCGTGATAAGGTCCTGGGAATTGCACATGACTTAGCAGCTGATGGAGTGGTACCTCTTGCGGTTGACATACATTCTACCCTCCTCATCAGGAAGTGCCTTGATGTGTACATGAGTGCAATCTATGGCACCCAGTACTTCAGGGTAGTGTGCTACATGGTAGATGTCTTGCATATTGCTGGCCATTATCTCAGTGGTGAGGGCAAATGAAATGTGCTCACTGCCATGTGGTAGCATAGCATCCAGGAACTGGTCAAGTACCTAGGATGGTGATGCCTGTGAGACCCCAATCTTGTCACCAGTTGGTCTTTGGAAAGTACCTGTAGCTAGTACCCTAAGAGCTACACAAACCTTGGTTTCCACTGGAATGGGTTCCTCTGTGTTGGCTCTGGGTCTGAGTTGAGAGTGGTAGAGCTCAGTGAGTTCTTGTAGTATGTCCCTGTCCACCTTGTAGCACTCTACAATCTGCAGCTCATGTAGCCCCTGGAAGGTTACCCTGTACCTGAACACTCTTCTTCTCTGTCTAGGCCTATTGTCAGCAGCAGTAGCATTCACTTCAGCATCTAGCACATACAGATGTAGCAGACCTGCAGCAGCTCCTAGCATTCTCTCAGTTATAATTTCCAAGTCTGTCTTCCAATGGTCCAGAGTATTGGGGAAAATCAGAATGAAGGGTGTATGCACACTTTATAGTGCTCTACTGTAGGTGCAGAATGTATTATTGGCTAACTATGATGCATTATACCTACCTACAATATAATTACTATAATTTAATGGCCCTATTTTAGCTTAACCAAGGGTCAGAATTAATTAGATACATTTTTCTGACATGCTCAGCATGGCAGTATGCCACTCAAACACTCTCACCAAAGGTAAACTGAATGTAGAAATTAGTGGACACCCCCCTTTGAAAGGACATGCTCAGCCAGGTTGTGCACCATGCAAATACGTGCACCTAAGCTTAGAAGTCAGTGGACAACCCCCCCCAGTGTCAACAGCATCCTGTGTAAACAGCAGCAATGGGTCTAAGCCTACAAAAAGGGGATATGTGGACATGATTACTCCTTTCTGCTATTCAGTAACACCACCAAATTTGCATTGGTATCCATGCTCACAACCTGGAAACTAAATGCTTCATAGCCCTACCACGTTAACAACAACAACAACAATGCACCATTGTAGGGACTCCACGCAATGTCCTGTAATAATTTATGTCACATAATATTATTTTTTTCCAATGATCATTTATTTATTTATTTATTTATTTTTCTATAAAGCATGTTTGCTTACTGCGGCATGCCACGCAAACATGCCCAGATTATTAAAAAAAAAAATTAATTTAACTTAGTTCCTTTAATTTTTCCAAAATACAGGATAATAGTTTCACTCATTTGTGAATGTGGTATGACATTTTCCTCCATATATCTATATTTTCACAACCCTTTTTATCTGTTTACACTACTGTATACAGAATATTTCAATGTACACTATGGATACTGACATGGGGTCTGAACAGATGCCTATCTGTGTACTGGATCATTCTACCTGTCTCATTTGCATAAGACGTACCTACTTATGAGGTAATTTACATGTCATGGACGTTTCCATGTTGGCATTTGTGCATGCGCCACTAAGCAGTGATGTCGGAATCTAAAAATGTTTGCTCTCCTGTAAGAAGTGCAGAGCGATGCCTACATAGAAAAAATGTGCAGGCTTTATTAGATTCTCCCCTATGTCTCTCCCAGGAAAATGACTAAGAGGGAAAGTGTGGACTCATTGATGTTTTAAAAACATGAATTTTTTTCAAATTTTATAATTTGGTGCTTGCTGGATTTGTTTATGGTAATTATATATATATATATATATATATATATATATATATATATATATATATATATATATATATATATATATATATATATATACACACACACACATATATACAGATAGAGTGAATGTGTGTGCATATGACATATGACTGTGTGAGTGTGTGTTTGTGTGTATGTGTGTGTGTGTGTGTGTGTGTGTGTGTGTGTGTGCGTGTGTGTGTGTGTGTGTGTGTGTGTGTATACACACACACACACACACACACACACACACACACACACACACACACACACACACACACACACACACACACACACGCACACACACATATCTCAATTTTGAAGTGTCAAAACCTTGAATTTCTTATGATCGCACTACAGTGAGGAAAACAGTAAATATATCATTCTGCACTGTACTGTGATCTTCATTTAAATAGTTCAAAGTTGCAAAACTTTGATCTTATAGTCCCGAGCATAAGAAATTCAAAGTTTTGAAACTTCAAAATTTGTAAGTAGACCTGTATATATATACATATATATATATATATATATATATATATATGTATGTATAAAATCTCGAGGAGTCCTAAAACAGCTGCCTGTGACTTGAAGTTCTAATCACTTAAATTACTTACAACATTTATGTCGAAAGACTGCTTGGGTCACAAGCTAAAGTCTGCTGTTTACTTAAGTTACAGGTCAGTATGTGGAACCAAGAACTAATGCCATAAAACAAGTTTATATTAAAGAGAAAGAGCAGACAATATCACAGGATATATCTGATCTAAACATGCAAGTGGATATATATGCATTTCAATTGGTAAGTCAGATCTGAGTTCACAATATATACAGTTTCCACTCATAAATAATATAGTTATATTAGCTAACCTGCTAAACCCCGATTATTATTAGTCAATTTGTGTACGAGTATCTAATGTTACTTTTAAGGAATTTGTAAAGTATTAAATTATAAACAGAAGGTGTGGATATCATTTTTTTTAATTACAAAAATTAGCATTTTATTTTGACAACCCTGTGGACCGAAAAATGGCCTACTAATAATAAGAGTTCACATTAATTGCACACTGTTTTTTTTTCTCAAGCTGATAAATGAAACCAGAGTATAGTCCAGACTACCTTAATGGCTCAATGGAATAATTACATTTTTTGGAATCATGTTCTTCCTTTATCTAAGACCGCCAATTGATCCACTGTGCAACATGTATACAGAGCTATACCATATTCTTCACATGTATACAAAGCTATACCATATTCTTCTTTCTGTACAAGTTTTTTTGCATTTTTTAGTACTTGATGCATATACAGAGTTAGCAAAACCTCTGTGTTGCAGTCATGTTTGGTAGTGTAAATGTATCACAGGAAAATAAATCATGTGCTGATATCTGCTTAAGTGAATGACTGATAACATGAATGAATGTAGAATTTATAAGAACTGTAGTAAGTATAACTAATCTGTATGATAATCTGGTTGACATCTTTTTGTTACATACAAAGCGTCTTAAACTTCTGCATTTATACTCCATATATCACAAATTCTTCATAGAATGTGTACCTTTTTTATTCTTTTGTTACCACATAAGTCCATTGGGTGTGAGTATTCTTGATTCAGGAGAAGTGTCTGGTTAAGTCACTGTCTCAGTGTTATACAGTAAAAGCAATGGGGGATATAAGAATTCAAAATCTGTACCATTCACCACAGGAAGCAACTTATTAACAGCTCAGAGCATTAAAGTGTATTAGTCTCTTTCTAATGTACCTTTGCTTTATAACTAATTTCATTTCCTGTTATACTCCTAATGTAAAGTTGCAAGTGGTTTTACAAAAAAAATGAAAATTATAGTATACTTGGGGGGGGGGGGTCTTTTTAATTACACAGTTTACTTAATTATTTTATGTTTGTAGGTAGTGGGCGATGAACTACACACAACTGCAAAGAATTATGGGTAAGCAAAACCAACTTGCCTCATTAAAGAAGTATGTCCTAAGTTGTGATTTCATGACATTATCTCATATCTTAATTTTCAATGTGAGATGTTTGTTCTACATGCAAGAAATAGCTGACTACTTTTCTTTCTAGGAAATGCAAAACTACTACTACTGATGCATTTGGTGTAGAAATACATTATCCAATACATATTAATCTGCATAGTTAGGTACTGGGGGATCAGTCTTTCATGATATCATGGTAGGGATTTTCAGCTATTAAAAAAAAATACCAGGGGCTGTACTTATCAATAAAGTAAAATGCAAAACATAACACACATTTGCAGCATGGATTGAATAATTTATTGCTTGTGGAAAGGAAGTTATATCCATTACTTACACTTGATTTAGAACATAAACATCCATCCATCCATCCTCAACTCATTTTTCCCATTTTGCATATGGGGTTAGGGTGTCACTTTTAATAGTCACAATCATCTCAAGCCAAAGTTTACACTGTCAGGTGGCTAGCCCTGCCGCAGATTCAGAACATAACCAATACAGTTTAATATTCAGCCCTTAAGAACTTTTTCAAAGATATTTTTTTAGGAAAGATGTAGGGCTGTGTTCACATTTAAATGAATTCTAGTCCTTTCTAGTTTTATGCTGCTGTATCCTTCTTTGAACATCCACTGCAACTTGAGCTGGACAAACCTCTTGGTGAATATAAAAAATCTGTTCATCCAGCAAGATGATTTGCTTATCAGCAATATCTTCAAGATAACAATGCTTGCTTATTTTAGACAATAACCAGAAAAGTTACAACACCCACAGTAACGTATTAAGATATATCTGAGTATTAACCTCCAAAAGCACTGCAACGAGGAAAAATGATGCACCGGCCAGCCCAGGATAAAATCCAAAGTTTATTAACATTAAACGTGACGAAAATACAACATGCGTTTTTTGTCTACAACTCAGACTTTTTCAGACAATGGATAACAGTTCACACTCATAATATATATTAATTGGAGTGAGACAATTAATTCAAACCTCCCAATGGAGAAACTTTCTCATGAATAAATAATTAATAACATACAGATAGACACTTAACACAAGAAAACACCATTCCATTAGACAAATGAAATATATCCTCAGTAAAAACATAATGTACTAACCTGTACTAAATGTATTAAATGTAGTAAATATATATTTTATATATTTTTTATATATATTTTTATATGCATCATTATGTATATACATATACTTATTGGTTTTAATGTTTTTTAGGCAATTTACAGACATAGTGAATTAGTTCATTAGATTTTTTTGGAAGCTTTTCTCCTCTATTTTCCTGATTTTTAAGATTTTTTGAGGTTCTGTAGTTATTACCCACTGATGTATGGATTGTAAATTTATCTTCACTTTCTAGTTATCATTGGTTTTTAGTATGTTTGTTGTCATTCATATTAAGACCTCTAGAGGGGGATGTTGAATATTTTTGAATAAAGTTGTATTTTTATTTTCTTGGCTTCTTAGGATTGAGGATGTTACACTGAAGTCGATTATGTTTATATGCATACATTTATTCAAGATTTTGCAAGTTTCTATGCATTTTCTTAAACTTGCAGGTTAGTACATTATGTTTTTACTGAGGATATATTTTGTTTGTCTAATGGAATGATGTGTTCTTGTGTTAAGTGTCTATCTGTATGTTATTAATTAATTATTTATTCATGAGAAAGTTTCTCCATTGGGAGGTTTGAATTAATTGTCTCACTCCAATTAATATATATTATGAGTGTGAACTGTTATCCATTGTCTGAAGAAGTCTGAGTTGTAGACGAAAAAAGTGTGTTGTATTTTCGTTACGTTTAATGTTAATAAACTTTGGATTTTATCCTGGGCTGGCCGGTGCATCGTTTTTCCTCATTGCAGTGCTTTTGGAGGTTAATAGCTTTTTGTGCACTGTTGGTCCTTATTGCTGTTTATTAGTTCTTTATGGATCGAGAGGAGAACTGTTTCCAGGTCGTCAGGGATGAATATCCATCGAAGGGGAAGGAGATGTCTGCACTGATTGGTCAGGTTAGCCAGCTGGTTGCTTTGCTCACTCCGTTGTGAGATTCTCTTGTTCGTAGTAACATTACAGCTTCTATACCAGGAAACCAAGGAGCCCTGTTTCATCATAGGCATTCGAGTGGTAATGCCACTAATAGACCCATTCAACAAACTTGTTCTAGCCCTTTGGATCCGTTAAACAGGGCGGATTATTTTCCTAATATTTTTTCCAACTGGAATGAAGTTGGGATTTCCAGTGATTGGAATGAGAGATCGAGAAGAGATGTTGGCGTGCCAGCTACCTTAGGTGATAATATACACCATTCGCTTTCTTTAAATGACTGGTTAAAACAAAAAGTGGAGTTTAAAGACTTTTTTCCTAAGGATGATGAACATGTATTTACCTATGCTGGTAATTTATCTATTTTAAATGATTTGCTTTTCAGATATAAAATACTCAATATTGACAATATATATTTAAAAGAGTGTTTATCTGAGAAACTTGTTCCAAAAGGGTTACGTATTTTTAAGTTTCCCAATAATGTTATTGAGGGCACATCATTCCATGCTTCTCTTTTACACATGTTTGATAGTTGGGGCTTTGAATTAATGAGAGCTATTATTAAGCAGAATGAAGCTGAAATGGCTATTCTCATGCAACAAATTGAGTCTCTAAACGATAAAATTACTAATGACTTATTGTTCACTGTTGCTGAAGAAAACAAGAAATATTTTGATTTAAGGAAAACTATTGACATGAAATGTGATAGAATTTTAGAGAGGAAGAAAAAGAAGATTAACAGGAACACTTATCAATATCAGCATCATTTACAGTACCCCAAACCTAGAGTCACATATAATTCTGGTTATCCTGTTGATTTTGATAACAAAGGTCCCCCCATTAACCAAGATTCATATTTGATGGATGCCAATGACTTGGACCCTTTAGGGTTTCCGCCTCTACGGAGATCAGAGAGAATCAAAAACCAGAGAGAAGGGAATTTCCATCAGAACACATGGAGGGGGAGGGGCAGGAGATAATCAGTACCCCCATTATAGAAACTTCTTTTTTTGAAGAAGTAGAACAGAATATTAGTTTTAAAGGTATTGAGACTGATTTGGAGGAGAATGCTGTGATTTTCACTTCTAATGAATACAGTAATTTTAACATTTTTAATTATACGGAACTTAATATAGATGAGGTTTATTTTAGTTTATTTTATAAAGGGTTGAACTTTGTACCCAGAACCAAATGCGACATCAGTAGACTTTTGATTGATTTGAAGATGTTCTGGAGAAAAGTAAAGTTTAGTTTGTTGTTTGTTGGCAGTGAATCTCATAACGAAACTTCAAATTTATTAAAAAGGAAAAGTATCTGGAACCCCCCTATTCACGCTCAACTAAAGAATTTTGAAATTCTAGTGGAGAAAGAATTAAAATCAGCTATTAAGGGCAATAGATTTCCATCCAACCTTTCTAACACTGAGTATGAATTATAACAATTATTAAAAGGAAATCCTACTTTAAGAGTTAGGAAACCAGACAAGGGGGGTGGTATTGTCTTTATGAACATTATTATGTATGAAGCAAAAATGTTAAACATTTTACTTGAAGAGTCAAAATATGATACTATTTCTAAAAATGAAATTCATATCGGTTATAAGAAAATATTTTCTACACTATATGATTTAGTTCTAGAAGGATTCATTGACATGGAATTGTTTGGCTTTTTAAATAATGACAAACCAAGAATTCCTTCCATTTTTGGGATCCCAAGGTGCACAAACAGATTTTGGATCCACCGTTACGTCCTATTGTTGCATCTGAGGGGTCAGTTACCTCCCCTTTAGCGAGATATATTGATATTAAATTAAAGAAATGTATGATGAAAGGGTGGTCTTATCTGAAAGACTCTTGGGATTTGCTTTATTTGGTAAAGCAAAATCTATTTAGTAATGATCTTATTTTTGTAACGATTAATGTAGTTGATTTATTTGGTTCCATACCTCATGACATTGGCCTTAATTGGTTTGAAGAAGCTATTAGATTACCTGGTGATCTAAGTGATGATGAGGTTTATATTTGTATGGTATTGATGGAACTAGTCCTAAAACATAATTATATTTTTTTTCAAGGGAAATTCTTTAGACAGAAGAGTGGAGTAGCTATGGGGGCAAGAGGTGCCCCTATTTTCGCTAATATGGTTTTGAATACGTGGGAAAGGAATTGTATTTATTATAGTGCATACAAAGACTGTTGGCATCTTTATAAACATTATTTGGGTGATATTGTTATATTTTGGAAAGACACAAGAGAAAAGCTAGATGAATTCATTCCCTATATCAGCAATACTACTGAATTTTTGAAGTTCACTCATGAAATTAGTTCTCATTTTATTCATTTCTTAGACATTACTTTAATTAAGGATCAGGATCATTTTAAATCCAAAGTGTCTAGGAAGAAATTTTTTTTCAAATAGCTATTTACACTTTACTAGTGGACACCCTATTCATCAAAAAAGAAGCATAGTGAAAGGTCAGTTTGTAAGGATTTCGAGAATGACTTCCGATGATTTGGATTTTTCTGTAAAATGTGATTTTCTGACTCATATGTTTCTTGAACGAGGTTACCCCTTAGAATGTATTATGAAAATTAAAGATGAAGTTATGGAAAAGAGGAAAGACAGATTTTACCCTATTATTGGTAAGGAGCATATGTCTATTGACTCTTTAGAATCTAACAGTTCAGTTGAGCTCATAAAGCCTCTTACAAAGGATGGTAATAATTTTAACAGTGCATTTATCACTGACTTTAGTGGAGATGCTATGACCGTTCATAAGGTCCTTGTTAGAGAATGGGACAAATTTATGAAAATTAGTGACCTCAACTTAGAGAATACTGCCTTTAGAACTATTTTTAGAAGAGGATGAAACCTTAAGGACTGGTTAACACCATTATGGATAGGAAAGATGAAAACTATGAAAGTCAACAGTACCTTTCCATGTAAAATGTGTCCCCAGTGTCCATGGTTGGCTGATAAAAGTAGTTTATACATTGAGGCTAGGAGTTAGGAAATTATCAGTAGAACATATAGTATCTGTGACTCCTTTGGGGTTGTGTATATTGCTTATTGTAAAATCTGCTCAAGCTTTTATGTTGGGAAGACTGAAAGGAAGATTAGGAGACGAATATATGAACATATGAATGATATCAAGAATAAAAATCTCACTAATGCACTTTATAAACATACGACAGCCTGTCCTTTAGCGAAATTTACATTTTTTATTATAGAAGAAGTACAGCAAGATGAAAGGGGTGGGCTATGGGAAACAAAGATAGAATATTGTGAATTTTATTGGCAAATTGTGTTGGAAGCAAATAAGTTCCCAGGATTAAATGATACTGTTTCCCTGACACCAGTTTTAAAGATGAGAGCAGCCAGACTTTAATGGTAGTTTATAGTTAGTTTTACTTCCCTTGGTAGTTTAGATGCATTTGGAAAATTATATTATTGGTACTATTTATACCCCTTTTTTTAGAATTTTAGTAATTTAAGAATTGTCATGATTTTATATATATTTTATATATATTTTTATATATATATTTTTATATGCATTATTATGTATATACATATACTTATTGTTTTCAATGTTTTTTAGACAATTTACAGACATAGTGAATTAGTTCATTAGATTTTTTTGGAAGCTTTTCTCCTCTATTTTCCTGATTTTTAAGATTTTTTGAGGTTCTGTAGTTATTACCCACTGATGTATGGATTGTAAATTTATCTTCACTTTCTAGTTATCATTGGTTTTTAGTATGTTTGTTGTCATTCATATTAAGACCTCTAGAGGGGGCTGTTGAATATTTTTGAATAAAGTTGTATTTTTATTTTCTTGGCTTCTTAGGATTGAGGATGTTACACTGAAGTCGATTATGTTTATATGCATACATTTATTCAAGATTTTGCAAGTTTCTATGCATTTTCTTAAACTTGCAGGTTAGTACATTATGTTTTTACTGAGGATATATTTTGTTTGTCTAATGGAATGGTGTGTTCTTGTGTTGTGTCTATCTGTATGTTATTAATTAATTATTTATTCATGAGAAAGTTTCTCCATTGGGAGGTTTGAATTAATTGTCTCACTCCAATTAATATATATTATGAGTGTGAACTGTTATCCATTGTCTGAAGAAGTCTGAGTTGTAGACGAAAAACATGTGTTGTATTTTCGTCATGTTTAATGTTAATAAACTTTGGATTTTATCCTGGGCTGGCCGGTGCATAGTTTTTCCTCATTGCAGTGCTTTTGGAGGTTAATAGTTTTTTGTGCACCTGTTGGTCCTTGTTGCTGTATATATCTGAGTATGTAATAATGCACTGATAAAATAATGAGGGAAGAAATATACACTGCAAAGAAAATGCATTGACACTTTAGACAGCCCATGGATAAACAAGAAAATGTCTTCAATTGATAATGGGAGTGCAGGTTATATGTGAGAAATTAAACAACAATAGAAATAAAGAGCTAAAACTATGCTTGTTAATACAGTAAATCACTTCAGAACAAATAGAACATAATGGACAAGATATATTGGATATAAAGAAGAAGTACACCAGCAACTGGGAAGAAAGTTAAGAAAATCCATTGCTACCACAAAGGTATAAACTACTGCAAGTGCATTTTCTTTGGAAGATTCATGAATATGCCTTTGAAAAATAAATGTTGATAACATTTAGAAGTGCACATTTACTGCAGTAATGAAAAATGTTAAGGCCTACCAGTATATTTAGGAGGTAGTGGACTAACTGACCTTACAGATTCCTATTAAAAGTGTATTGGTCACTTTCTAAAGTACCTTTGTTATACAATTAATTTAAATTCCTGTTATACTCCTCATGTTAACATTGCAAATAAATTTGCAAAAAAGAACAAAGTGCACTGCTTGATTTTTTCTGTCACTGTTGACTCAGTTTTTCACTGTAAACACACCCACAGAATGATGTTTCAGTAGTTACTGTGAAATAATGTACCTACAGTTGCAAATTATTGTGGGCGAGCAGAAATCAAAGCTAATACTTCTTTAGAAAAGCTGCTTCCTATTTTACATTGTAGTATCACTTCTACACCATCACATATTCATTTTCAATGTGAGGTGCTCCAGCTAAAAAAGCAACTTGACAACTTAACTTTCTAGGAAACTAAAATTACTACAGATACAGTAGCACAAAAACACATCAGTTTGTACATTAAGACAGTTAGGCATTATAGATTCATTCTTTCATGATGTAATATTAGGGAATTTTTGCTTCAAGCAAAATAATTTGGTATGTGGGGACTTATCCTTATCAACAAAATAAAATGCAAAAAACTGCATAATCCTGTAATTTATATGGTAGAGGTTATGCTAAACTCCAAAGGTGTATTACAATTGCTTCAGAATATGCCCAAGACACTTTAAGCCAGACCCTGCAAACACTCTTCCTTTAAGTGACTTGCTCAGAGCCAGGCAATAGGTAAACAGAGACAGAGGGAATCGACCCCTGGATTACTGAATGAAGCTCCTTAATACTTCTTATCTTTATTCATATGTGCTGTCAGACATACCACAAACGTTGGAAGGCTATATGACCTTCAGATGGCGTGATCTGTTGTAAGATGTTGTATAATATGAATCCATTTTGGTCTGCAAGATATAAGGAAGGAAGGAAGTGGGATGTTCAGGAATCAATTGCTTTATTTTCCAGCCATTCAAATCTTTATTTTAAATGTGTTATGCAGTTTCTTGAAAATGTGGTTGAAATGTGCAAATGCAGTTACAGAGTGACTCTATGGAACAAAATTATGGAGATTAACCAGGGAAAATAAATGTATGCTCAACACACTTCACATTATTCTTTTAGAATACATATCTGACATACGCATTCATTTTTACCTGAAATGTATGAATATTTTCTCCTATTAGTTCAGTGATTTATTTTAGCTATGGGAGCAACAGAATACCTAATGCAAGACCGCTATTTATATAATTCTAAAATATATTAATTTAGCACAACACGGAATGCTTAATTGTGAATTCTCTATACAGTTAGTAATAGTCTAAAGGTATAGCAGCTATTTTTAAATAATTAATAGAAGTTACAAATCATTTCTTCTAGACTTCTCACTGGCAGAATGGGACTGCAATGCTAGAAACATGTAAAGATGTACAGAATTATTTCTGCATACACTTGTAGTAAAGAAAGCACTCATTGACTGCATCATGTGCAAATAAAACCTAGGAATTGATGCATTGCATGTCAGAAGTGTTATATCGCATGCCAAGTAAATAGACTCAAATGCATCTTTCCTTCAGCTATCATGGGCTGTAGAGGAAAGTAATACATTATAATGAATGTAAGTTCAGCACAGCTATGTCATTACTGTCCAACAACCTAAAATACATAGTTTATACTTGTAAAAATAATTGTGTTATATATGGTAGCATACATACATAACCATAGCACTATTGTGTCAACGTTATGAGACTCTAAATGGATCACAGGCTATACTTTTCCTGGTAGAGGCTGTATTCTTTATTTCTGAAATGTACTATAAATTGGAGACTATGAAACAGGTATAAAACATCTTCACTAAAGTAAAAACAAATGGATATGCATTTTCTCGATGGGAATGAAAATAACGAATGCAGTGCCTGTCCAATACTGAAGAAAAGTAGCGCAACCGACAGCTTCTCATGGAAACATATTAAACACATTCTGCTCATTTCAAGAATTATGTAAGTCACTAGTTTAATAATCCCTACTGATTTTTATGTCAAATGTATATATAGATATCGATATAGATATAGACATAGAGATATATAGATATATAAAACTTTTTGTGATGTAAGCAAAATGCTGATCTTTAAATATTTTGTCACACTGTATACTTGTTAAGAAAACTAACTCTTGGAAAACAAGCATTGTTGTGTACAAAGAAGTCAAGAATCACCCAATTATTAACGGTAAAATATTTTTATTATGTCTGAAATATTGAGTATAACATCAAAGTGCCCATTAAGAGAATAGGTAACACAACATAAGTATGTAGCTGTAGGCTTCATAACTCAAGATAGAACACAAAACTAATTATTAATTCAAATTAACATGAGAAAGGAACAGCAGACCAGGATCATATCCATACCTCTCAACCGTATCGAATCTCTCGGTTTTTACCGTTTTTTGAGGTCCAAATAATGGGGTGCCATGATTCCCGAGTGATGCCCCTTAATTTCTGAATTTCCCGACTTTTTTTTTTTGTTTTCCAGCTTTTTTTCAGACTGATGTCATCATGCAGAGGCATGCGCGGTGACATCAGTTCGTGAGCAGCCTGTCGGAATTCTGCTGAGGGCTTGCTCTGGGCCAAGTGAGTTTAAGTTTACAAGCGGGAGAAGCGTGGCCCTGAACACTGAGCGATGAGCATTGGAATTTATTGTGGGAGAAGCCTGAAAGTGAACACTGAGTTTAAGTTTACAAGCGGGAGAAGCTTGAATACTGGAATTTATTGCTGCATAATGCATTTATCAGGAAAAGCACTTTAGTTGGTTGGTATAAGAACACCCGTGTTGGAATTATTGCTGCAGTAATATTGAGATGTTTATGTGCTGCCATTGCAATTTGCATTCAATTATATGTTGGAAATGAAAATCAGGTAAAGCACTTTAGTTGCTTGGTATAAGAACACCCATGTTGGGATTATCAGTGCAGTAATATCAAGATGTTTATGTGCTGCCAACCATTGCAATTTGGATTCATTTATACTGGAAATTGTGCTACTTTCTTCATTTATATTGGAAATTGTGCTGTGTGCATGAAATGCCCCAAATAGATCTGCCTGGTACAAGGAGCAGGAGCCTGAGTTCTCTACCCATCACACCATGTTTGGTTGAAGGAGTTATAGCTCTCAATTGTACACATTTTCACATAATGCTTGGAATGTGTTTGGCTCATATTTTTGGTCTGTTCTTCTTAACTTTTGGATGGTGTTGCAGTGGTAGTGTTGCTGTCTCACAGCAAGAGGTTCTCTGATTCAGTTCTTGGCTGAAGTGCCTTCTGTGTGGAGGAGTTATAGCTCTCAACTGTACAAATGTGTTTGGCTCATACTTTTGGTCTACTCCTCTTAAAATCTGGATGGTGCAGTGGTAGTGTTGTTTCCTCATAACAAGAGGTTTTCTGGTTCAATTCTTGGCTGAAGTGCCTTCTGTGTGGAGTCTGCATGCCCTCTCTGTGTTTGTGTGGGTTTCCTCTGGGTGCTCCAGCTTCCTCCCAAGATACAAAGATATGCATCTGAAGCATTTTCCCCAGGCCTCTGCTGAAATTTAGTTTTGTTCCAAGTCAGACTTTCACAGTAAACAAATGTTAAAAAACACACATTTTATTTTATTCTGGCAAATCAGTGAGAACTGAATTCACTAAATAATGATAGCCATTTAAGTTTGTCTTCCTATCTTTTAGGAAACACATGGTAACAAAACATTTTATTCTAGCAACTTTCTAAGATTATGCAAGCAATGTTTAAAATGTGTTCCCAGTTTTGGGCTTTTGCCCCCCCCCCCCAATAAATTTTGGCTTTTTCATGATTTCTTGTCCTGCACAGTTCTTCATGGAAAGAGAAGTTTAGTGCTGTTTATACAACATCAACTTGCATTGTTAGTAGCACAACAGGTAGAATATTTGCTCTTGCTGCAGAAGGCTGTGGGTTCTACTCCCACAGTCTGTAGCTGGATTGCTGATATTGTGCTGTTATACTTTTAAAGAGGGTGGATGCTGCAGTCCTGAGAATGTCCTCCTTTGGCGGAGATCCCTATTAACTATGAACTTATCAGTTTGTCATCCATTCCTTACTGAAATATTACTAGCTTATCATTTTTAATGCAACATAGGCAATTTATTTTTCAAGGGCAACAGGTACTTTACTTGTAGATGAAACAATGAAATATAAAGTTGTTTGCTAGCAGAAACCTAGTTACAGATCTCATTAGCATGGAATTTGGATGACTTTTACTTCTGCAGAGATTGTGCATATTTACTGATACTGGTGGATTGCAGAAATTTGAATATACTTTTATGATGGAAATGTTCTGAACTGGGCAGTTTTGTTATTGTTGGTTCATGCATTTTCTTTCATTGCTTACTGGAAAAATGTTCAAACAATAAATGTAAAATGCACTCTAAAATGTGTGCTGTATTATACAAAGAATAGTCAGGAAGGTGTATCAACGAACACATGTATGTTACTTGTTTTATGTGCAAGATGCCTATGATTTGAAAACAGCCCAAAGGTAATCTTTATCCGCCACTGGCCAGATGCTTTTTTCTTTTGATGTGGGTTTCAATGCTGTTTCAATGAATGTGAGTTTCAAGGGCATAGAAGTTTTAATGCTAAGTCTATTTTCATTGTGAGACTGAATTGCTTTGTTTAGCAGATGTCTATTAGTGTTTGTGCTATAAGATGTAAAATAAAATCCAAATAATCACTGTAGAAGTAAAACAGTATGCACATTAGTGTTTATGGTAAATTGGGTGAAATAGCCAGGTAATGAGACATTGGAATGGCTGCAGGGGGACTCTGGGGCTATATTTTGCTCGTCTGTTCTTCAGTTTACATTTGAAAGTTGTTATCCCACAATTCCATTGGAGTGGATGGGGTTATATAATCATGTATGCAAATTTTATGTTAATCAGTGTACAGATTTGTACCTACTTTTATGAGCCTTTGTCCCATTGGTCAGTTAGAAATTCAGCAAGCAGGCAGGTGTTTATGCAGGAATAGTGTACCCTGCAGAAATATATTCAGTTACTAGCTGAGTACATTTCTGCAAAAAAGAAAATGGAGGCATGACAGCCTCAAATAAAGCACGTATTCCATTTATTAAACATGCCAATTACTAAATATATGGTTATTGGCATGAAAAATAGTGTTCTATTTTTTTAAATAATTTTTTTTGGCCAAACTCAGCCATTTAAGCACAGGGCAGTGGCACTCAAATGGGATTGTGCAGAAAATACAAAAAAGGGGAAAAATCAATTTTGAGAGAAATCTGCATTATGCCATTATAGCCAATGGCATACAGAATGAAAACAATACCAGGGAAATAGTGGTTGCTAAGGGGAAAGGCTCAGTGTAAGAGTGGTAACTCAGGAGTAAGGCAGTGGTGTATGCAAATGAGGGATTTATACTGAAACACAAATTTCTTCTAAGTGTCAGACTGCACCTGTGTAGGTGCTCTAACACCACAGTGTAGAAAGAAAGAGCAGCTATCATGAAAAAGGGGTGGGGGTGTCATGCTTGCTGTAAGCACATTGGAGCTCAGTGTCCCATGTATGCCCTTAGCTAAGCACAGCTAAGGAAGCGAATGTGTCTGAGGCTGTATTTTCCTATTCCATGAAATGCAGAGCGTGTTCATGTCCAGGGAGGCCCAGTTCTGCTTAAAAGTGTTTACTTTAGCTAAACAGGTGTGCACGGCATAGCGCGCATCCGGGCTTAAACGGGGAGGAAATGGGAAGGGGAAACTGCAGAAGGAAGGAAATCAAGGAGAACTACCATAGCTGGCAGGTGGAATGTATCCGAATCAGCCAATTATACAGGCAGCAGCCCAGCATGCTACTATAAACTATGCAAACACCTTTCAGTCTGTTTTTTTCCCACAGCTCTACACCACTGGTGTACACATTCAGGGGAATTTTAAACTGACAAAACTAACAAAACATGTTAGGGGCTGCTGTTGCTTTGATCTATCAGTATGTGCTAGAGACTGAGGGTGGTGAGGAGGATAATGCTGACAACCAACTCAGACCAAGGAGGGGGAGAAGAGTGTTCAGACCCAGGGTAACCTACCTGGGGCTACATGATCTGGAGATAGTAGAGTGGTACAGGGTTGACAGGGACATATTTTAGCAACTTGTTGCGCTGTACTGGTCTCCCCTCAGACCCAGAACCAACAGGGGCAGCCCATCCCAGTGGATATCAATGTATGTGCAGCCTTAATAATACTAGCTACAGGTACTTTCCAAAGACCAACTGGGGATACCATGGGGGTCTCACAGGCATCTGGTTCCAGGATACTCCACCAGTTCCTGGATGCAATGTGACTGCATGCCACTTAGCACATTTACTTCCCCAGCACCCGTGAGGAGAGGACCAGTAATATGCATTTCTTCTACCGTGAAGCAGAATACCCAGAGGTATTGGGAGCCATAGACTGCACACACATCCACATCAAAGCACCTCCCAATGACCAGAGTAGGGTCTAATTAAACCACAAAGGGTTCCACTCCATCAGCTGCCAGGCTATGTGTAATGCCCAAGGCAGTATCATGAATGTGCATGCTGGCATTCATCACAGATGTACCAGGCATTTGCCAGTGGAGACATCCCAAATGGCCATCTGGTGGGGGATGCTGGCTATGCACTGGAGCCGTGGATGATGACACCCATCTGAAATGTACACACACCCACACAAGACACATTATGAGGCACACGCACAAACCAGGATCATTATAGAGTGTATGTTTGGGATGCTCAAGTCACGGTTCCGCTGCATTGACATATCTGGTGGAGCCTTGCAGTACTTTCCAACCACATGTGTGCACATGTTCATAGTATGTACCATGCTACACAATATGATACTGCAGAAACAGCTGCATCAGGAACAAAATGGGGAAGGGCCACACAGCCCCCCACCATTGCCAAGGTCTCCACAGGCACAGAGGGACTCGGAGGAGGAACATCCTGAGCCTGCCCCTGTAGGCAGATGGAGGCATGCCCAGTATGCCCTAGCCTTGGCAAAGAGGCAATGCATAGCACACACACTAACACTGTAGGAACCAAGCGACTTATCTCTCTCTCTCTCTCTGACTCACACACACAGTAAAATGGATGCCAAACAACACACCACCTATACCCTACCATGTATAGGCAGTGCACTGAGTGCATCTGACATAGTCAGCCCTCAAACGCTATCCTCACAACAGCCTCAGGCACAAAGTAAGTCAATCTCCTTAACAAAATTAATGAATGGAGTAGAATGTTCTGATAGCATATCTATGGTATTGATTCAAGCATGCAAGGGAATGGGGTGGCTGACTGGGATAGCAGCAGACAATTGATAGCTCTGTGGTACAGCAGGAAGTGTATTCCCAGTACTGCCCTACCCACACCATGCAGTACCACCCTAGTTGACAAATACCACTGCATTATATGTGGTGATACAAATAACTGGGGGGGGTCATAGGTCACATGCATGGATGTCAAAGTGGGGGTCCCATATCCAACCCCAGCCTCACCCAGCAGATCAGCTGTAGAAAACCATACAGAAATGCCTGGCAAAGGCCCACACATGGCGACATCCATGATATTCCTACCCACAAACTTTTACACAGTGATATCACAGCAAGTCTGGCAGTGGGAGTATGGCTTTGAAAGGTAAGAAGTCTGAAACTACAAAAATCTATGCCAGAACAATCTGACCTGTGGTTGATACTGTTATGCCTGTAATCTGAAAGATAGGGCACACCACTATGCTAAATGGGACCAAAATGTTAAGCAAATATCAGCACAGTCTCTTCAAATGTGTATTGTGTACAGATGTGTCACACACCCCCATAGTCCCATAGAAATGCAGTAACATGTCCCTAGCCTTAAACAGCATCCAGCTGTCAACTAGACTGATGGCTCAACACAAACAGAAAGCAATTGTCAGTAACACCCACAGTCAGCTTACTGGTGCCATCCCAGGGTTGTCCACTCCTGGCAGCCTGGGAACATATGATCATCAGTATGCATTGCCTTGCTACAGATGGCCTGCATCTGTCATACCTGGCCTACAGGCTTGTACCAAATGCCTATGCCTCACCCACAGAGCCCTGTTAGGGAGCGTCATGGTGTCCATAACAGCAACATAACACAGTCTACAAAAGGCAAAGAAAAGCCATGCTGCTAACTGCTAGGAGAAAACCTGCCAGTGTCAGAGAGCCAGAAATCTGGCCAAAGCCATGAATAATGGGATGAAAAAGGTCCAAAGAGAAGGGCACCTTTGAAATACTCCTCTAATAATGTAATAAAATTGAAGGAATGATTGTAGTAGCATGTAAAGTCTGATGGGTATGAAGTCAGAAATTGCAATGTAAAATGTCAGTAATATCTGACTTCAGCCCTGAGTGACTTGCAAAACACTTTTCCTTGAAAACTACACTTGTTTGCATAAACAACAAAATATATCAGTCATGAATGTGGACATTCTGTAATACTCTGTACAGTCAGCAGGCAGGCCAAAGAGTCTAAACATGGAAATATACTCATTGCAGGCAGTCCTAACCCTGGAAGATGGTGACATGTCTGCACCCACAGAACCTTAGCCCACAGCCATGGGGAGTAACACACCCTTCCCTGATCACTCATCCTATGCAACATCTAGACCACAAAATGTGGCCAGCCAAGCAAAATGAGGTGGGCCATACATATATATATATCAGACAAACACACACCTCCAGGCTGGTCAAACAGCCTTACACACACAAGACCCTCCACATGCAGTCAACCTTTGATCAGAATCCTGTGCAAAGCACTGGTAGCTATAGGCGAACATATCTGACCTAGGACCCCCCCTCCCATATATTATCCCCTACAAATCTATCTCGAGTCTACCTGTCACCCTGATCCTGTCTGACTTATATTAATCAACTGTGGACTGGAAATCAGACCAGGCCAGAAAATAAATGTACAGGGATTCCACCATTGTAATATATCACCAAGGTGCTGGGCTGATTCCACAGCTCCAGCAATCAATTGCTTATAGGCACACCTCTCAACAGGCTGGATTGTGCAAGAATGTGTAGCATTTGGCCCATAATTTTGGTGTGCATCATCCACCCTGTATTCCTCTGGTAAATCACTGTGGTGATCTGGAGGAGGTGGGTCACGAGGTACTGAAACAATACATGACAGTGTCAAATAGCATATATGTCAGAAGTCTGCTAAAATAAGCACTGTAACCCTAGCAACCCATACATTACTGAGAGAAATAGTCACAATCACTGTATGGTCTATTGCCCCAATTTTGATAGGATGTCTCCAGATATCCTGCAACAACAGGTTGAGAGGCATGGCTGTAGCACAAAACAAACCAGACTGGAGTACAACAATTCCTGGAATGGAGTCTCACATGTACTATATAAGGTCACATTGGGCATGCTCATACACTTAGAGAAATGTCAGTAGGATCTAAGAATGAACAGGCTTTCCCCCATCCAGTGCACTTCCCATTACCCTACATTAGTAGTCCTGAAGATGTCTGTCACTATATAAGTATCTTTCATCAGGCCTTACCGCTATAAGCTCTGTGGCATGTTCAATAACTGTGTGACACTCTAGTACAAATAACTAGTTAAGTAGGAGTTCTAATCTAGTCTCAGTCATGGCAAATGTCAAAGTAACTGTGTGTGTGTGTGTGTGTGTGTGTGTGTGTGTGTGTGTGTGTGTGTGTGTGTGTGTGTGTGTGTGTGTGTGTTAAATAGAGGTTCTACTCTCACATCTGGCAAGTATGTGCATGTGTATTGAAGTGTGACTCTTTGTAGGACAAAGTACTTTGATAAGTTTAATTCCCACTGCCCTACTTTATCAGTCCTGCTGATGTAATTCCCCTTATAGGTTCATAAGTATGTAGTAGGCTAATGGCCCAGGAGCCTTTACAAGCCTTGCTCATAGGAGGACCCTGCCATTGTGGCACCCGATGTTACTTTGCAGTGCCTGTATCAAGTAGAGCCACTGCAGTGATCCTTGGGGTGAACTGTCTATTAACCATCCACTCATCAAGATTTCTCTGAAACAGGGTCAGCTAGGTGCTTTGCATGACATGTATGGGAAGTGTATTCCAGGACATGTGCAGTCTCTTGGTGAGGGACCTGTCCCACCAGCATGTTGTGGTGATTGTGGCAATGAGGTAGAAGTTTCTACAGTGTGTGGTGTGGAGGGATTTGGATGTCTTTATATGTAGCATGTCTAAAACAGCTGGGTCAGACATGGCCTTGTAAGTCAAGCACAGATAGCCTCTAACTAGGTGATATGACACATAGGATAGTTGAAGTCTTCTGAGTCTGTCTGTGTAGGACGTGTGTTTAATGCCTAGGAACCTCTTTATGAGGTGGTTCTGTGGCCTCTCCAGCTGTTGCAGGTGTCTACTGAGGTACATGGCAAATGGGCCAGAATACCTGATGAGTGGGCTAATGAGGAACAGTAGACAGAGATAATTACCTCTGTCTTCCTGGATGCAAAACCCTTGGTAATGCAATATGCCACATAGAAGGACTTCCTGACCACAGTGGCAATGTGGTGACTGAAAGAGAAGTTGCTGTCAACCTGTGTCCCCAGATCTCTTATAATGCCTACAGTGTTCCTTGGGCTCCCATCGATGTGGTATGTACTTGGAACTGAGTGTTTTACCAAAGGGAATGATGATGCATTTTGTGGTGTTAAGCATCTGGCCATGGTTTCCACACCACGCAGTGGTCTTAGTGAGGCCTATCTGTAGGATGTCTGCATCATGTGGAGTTAATGATAGCTCCCAGCTTGCAGCCCTCTGTGAACTTGGTCAGCCAGCATTCCTCTGTGTTGGGCTGGACTCCTGAGAAGTAGATGCTGGACAGGATACTACCCACTACTGATCCCTGTGGGACACCACTTGTGACTGCTTGCCAGTCTGACTTGGATTTTGCCACTGTCACATTGTGTGTTCTGTGAACCAATTTGCAAACCACCCACTGATATAGGAGTCGATGCCTAGTTTGGTGGGATTAGCAATAATTCCTGACTGAGAAATGGTATCAAAAGCCTTGGCCAGATCAAGCTAGACTGTATGCAGTGGCTTACTGTCATATAGTTTTTCAGTGTATGTCAGGGCTGTCATAGTGGGTGTTGTATTGAGCTATGTGTTCCACATGGTGTGGTGCAGGTGTTGACCTTACCCTCTTGACCAGCTAGTGCAGTCTTCACTGGAGAGTGTATATTTCCACATTTGGTGATATAGGGGTAACTCTCACAGGTCTGAGTGTTTGGAGTTTAGAGGAGAGGGTTCTCTGTGTACATGATGCAGTTGCAACAGTGCCTCAGAATGGACAAGTGCACCAGGGTAATTGTCGAAAATACAGAAAACTCCACTTCAATAATGCCAGGAGAGGTGGTCATAACTACTAAGTACTGGGGCTAATTCTGTGAGGAACTAGTACTGCTGATGGCTCCCAGGTGTGCTACACATACTGATACAATAACCTGTTGAAGTGCAAAGTTATTGTGCTATTTGAAGTGCAAGACAGAAAGAACGAGCAAGATGTAAGGGAAAAACTGAAGGCAGACCTTCTGACACCTGTAATACTTTACCTCAGCCATGCAGTTATCAGCACCTTTGTCCAACTGTTAGTCCAGTAAGCTCTGTAGCACATGCAGTAACACTATAGTACAAATAGTTAGAAAGGCAGGGGATCTAATCTCAATACTGGCAAGTGTGTGTGTGTGTGTGTGTGTGTGTGTGTGTGTGTGTGTGTGTGTGTGTGTGTGTGTGTGTGTGAATCATATACTGTGTGGGTTATACCATTATGAGTTGTGTACCACCCTTTAGACTTCCACTCACCCCAAGTTAGTAGTCCTGTTGATGTCATTCACCTTAGAAGTACCTTTGGACAAGGTGAAATTGTATAACCTCCATGGTGCATCTGATAACTGCATAACACTATAGTAGAAATAACTTGATAGGCAGGTGTGTGTGTGTGTGTGTGTGTGTGTGTGTGTGTGTGTGTGTGTGTGTGTGTGTGTGTTTCAAAATATTCACACCCAGTACACATCCAAATGTCCATTGTACGGGGCCCACTATTGTCAACCACTGTAGTGGTAGCTGTGCACACTCTGCAGCCCTATAAGTTGTGTGCCATATGAAATATCTATGTAACAGTACAGACACAAAAACAAGACAGGGTCTCCTAATCCTGTGATACCATTCCCCACTCAGGAATCATAGGCAAACACAGTCATCTAGGCATCAACCCCTATGTCACTTGGTGGGTTGCAAACTGGCTCATGCATGGGACCCACTGTGTGAAGGTAGCAGACTCCATGTCAGACTGCCAACAAGTCACTAGTAGATTACCAAAGGGTCTGGTCATAGGTCCCCTCATGTTTGTCATGTATGCCTCTGACATCCAGAACAACACAAAGGGACCCTGGCTGACAATTTTTGCAGACAATTGCAAGGTGGGTGTAATGTGCACATCTCCATATTATGTTAACATCCTGCATAAAAGCCCCAGAAACATCCGACTGTTGTCAGAACACTGACCTTAGGCTGAATGGAAAGAAATGTGTTGCAATCCCATGTGGAAATCAATGTGGTTACCATGCATTATCACATTGCTGGTAGTCCAATGGACACAGAAGTCTTTATAAGAGGCCTGGGAACACAGGCTGACAGTGACCTCTCTTATGGCCACCACATTGCTACTGTGGACAGAAATAACTTCTATGTGGCACATCTCATAAGGGTGTGTCATCCAGAAAGGAAGAGGGCAATTTCTCCCTGTACTCTCTCCTCATTAGGACAACCAGCAGGTATAATGGCCCATTTACCATGTAGCTCACTACACACCTGCAACAACTGTGGAGGCTGCAAGTGTACCTCACAAATAGGACCCTAGCCTACAAACAACTGTCCTATTTGGAATACCTCCAATTATTCTTGGCCACATATTTACTACTTACAGGCAATCCATGCTTGACTGACAATGCCATGTCTGGCTAGCTGTGTTAGGAATGCCATATTTAGTGAAACTCTGATCTGTATGCACCACATGCCATGGATACCTCAACCTCATTACCACAATCAACAGAACATGCTGGGGGACAGGTACATAACCCAGTGAGTGGATATGTAATGCAATATATGTCGCATTCATGTCAAAACACCTTACTTGCCTTCTTCAAGAGAAATCTGGATGTATGGATGGGGAATTTAACTCTCACCCTGGCCATCACTCAAGTTGCAATGGTCGATAGACACTCTGGGAAAAAATGTCAGGTCACATAATGCCAGGGTACTCTCATGGGCTAGGCTTGTCATGGCTCCATGCCCATTAGCCTGGGACACACCTATGAACACATGATCCTATGAATCTCAGTCCTGGCAAGTGTGTGTGTGTGTGTGTGTGTGTGTGTGTGTGTGTGTGTGTGTGTGTGTGTGTGTGTGTGTGTGTGCGTGCGCTTGTGTGTGCAAGACCAGTACCCTGAGTGTGTGTGTTTGAGTGAGAAATATATCCATTGGGTGGCCAAGTACTACAATTGTAGGCCATTATACTCCCAGCATACATCCTACTTTCCACTGTACAAGGGCCACTTTTTACATCATCCGTATAGGTATCTGTACACACTCTGCAGGCCTATACACCCTGTGCTGTGTGCAACAGCTATGCAACAGCATGGAATGAGCAGCTAGAGAGGCAGGGCTCTTAATCACAGTACTGGCACACTTGTTTGTGTGTGCATTGGTATGTATAGCAGTGTTTTGGAGTGTATACACTTGTGCATGACATTAGTATGAGACCTGTCACACCCACAACACCACCCATTGCCATACCTTACAAGGGCACGTGATGTTACTCACTATACATGCACTTCGGAAACTCAACACACTATGAGCTCTGTGTCACCTGTGATAACTGCATAATGCTGTACTACCACTAACTTGATGAGTAGGGATTTCAAACCCAACACTGGCAATTGTGATCATGTGTGTGTGTGTGTGTGTGTGTGTGTGTGTGTGTGTGTGTGTGTGTGTGTGTGTGTGTGTATGTGTGAACAGTATTCTCTGTGTGTTGGGTCAACACAATACCCTATGGGTGTGTGTAATTTAGAAATCTGAGGTGTGTTCCACCCACTACACTTACCTTTGTCCATTGTACAAGAGCTGCAGATGTCAGTCACCATACACTTACCTGTATACACCCCTCAGCCCTATAAGCTACATGGAACATGCAAAAACTGTTATACAGACCTGTTAATTGTGTACACCTGTACCCTGGATATGACACACAATGTGTTACCACACTGCCATACTCCTTGTAGATAATGTCTGCAGGGCCATATCCTGCTGATTCACAGACACCTAGAAGACAGAATACATTATGGAGACCACATTCTCTCAGAGTTAATAACAACAGTAATGCATCATGGCTGGACAGCTACACATTCTGACATTTAACCATTAAACATGCTGGCTGACAACACTTTACATAGCGTTATATTGCTAAACTGTACTAAATTCACCCTGTGCATCAGACCCATATTAGCATGTCCCTGTGTTGATAGTATGGATGATGGGGATGTGGCACAGTTATCAAATGCACATGGTGTGTTGTGCGTTTGCCAGAGGCCTAGGCTGTGCCATTTGGTTGACATCATGTGTGAGTGTTTGGGGGGTGTTCATTAAATGGGCCATGCAGAGGTGGTGTGGGTAAGTCAGGAAGTGACCTGGCTGTGATGGTGGTGTGTGTGTATGGATGCACACAGTCATGCCATGTGGCTGCCCTACACAGGGGTATGTTGGACAGCTGTGGGCAGTAAATGGCAGGGTGCGCAGTTCACCATCTCAGGCCATGGACATGGGAACTGGGCCTGCTAGGGGAACCACTGGCATGACCAATACAAGGCCAGACACAGTACTACTCCCTGATGGTGACTGCTGTCTACTGGATCTGTGTCCTTTTTGGGACTGGCCAGGACCACGTGCCCATGGCCTGCTGCATTGTGACATGGACAGCTACCCCAGTGCAATCATGCTGCTGGTACTGCCACTATAGGAGCGAGAAGCTGCATGGCCACGTGGAACCTCAGCTGTTCATGCTGCTCTCCTACATCCATGTGGCTGATGGACAACTCCAGCCACATGCTCTATCACAGACATTCCACATTCAAGGATTGACATTCCACAGTCGAGGATTCATACCATCTCACCCAACCATCTATCCATGACCTCAGCATAATAACAGTGGGCATCAGCATGATCGTGGAGGTTGTCACGTATAGCAGGAAGAGTGGCATTTATAACCCTGAGAAGCTGTCTTGTGTTATGTTCACTATGTGACTGTGCCTCCATCATGATCCAAAACATTCGAGCACACCTGCCCGTCCGACTGTGTGGGACCTCACCTTTTATCTGGCTATGGCTGGTGTCCACAAACACACTTGTCATAGTCACCACACTTGCCTGTCTCATGCCACCACCCACCAAGTCTCTATTATCTATGGCCACTGGTGATGCTGTATGAGTGGGCATTGTGACTGCATGTGGGGATGGGGTGAACAACAGTGGGATGCCAACCAATGGCCCAGGTTCAGCCCCTGACAGCCCTGTCTGTGCCTCAGTATGGCTATCATTGTCAGAGTCTGCAGAAACACTGACATCATTTCCAAAATGGGAGGGACCCCGAACCCATTGTGACCTGTGATGGGAAGACAATAAATTTAAATTAATACCTGTACATTATGGTTGGCTGCCACGCAAACAGACATGCACACAGACACTTACATGTGAGGTGACACAAAGCTATTACACATACCTCACATTACCCAAAAGGTGACATGCATGACAAACAGCCCTCATTATCATGCATTGCAGCCATTCTTAATATTTGTTACTAACAATATGCATCTCTGGGATGCATGAATACTGTTATTAGGTGATGCCCATTCCCCTAGCACACATTGCACTCCTGTACACATTATTGCTGTTCACCTGTATAGCACAGTGGCAACTACTGTAGACCATACCTCACAACTGTACAAATCATTGAAGAATGTGTAGATGTCTGGCACCTATGTTTGCTCTGTTCCTCACAACTCCTATGTGTTTGTCTGACACATAACTGGGATCATATGATAACTGATGTCACTAATTAATGACATACATTTAATTTGCAAACCTCTTCACCAGCAGTGAATGTATATTCAAACAAATCGTGTTACACCAACAACCTTCTAAGCTTAATGTGGATATAATAAGTGTGCACACTCCTGTTAACATGGCAGGCTCTTGTATCATATAAAATGAGACAACAATACTGCATTCAAAAACATTAACCACCTTAAATGTGACATATGACCTGTGTAATCCAATCGAGAAACAAACAAGTGTGTTAGTTGTGACATATAGTGAGTGAGATGTGTACGATACAGTGGTTGCATAGGTGTGGACATCCTTAAACCAATGCTTTTTTGAAACACCTGTTAAGTGAACTACAGCAGTCACTCTTCCTGGGAAGGGGAGTATCAGCATGGCACATCTTGACTTGGTATTATTCTGACAGTCTTCCCTGCAAAGATCCCCCAACTCTGTCAGCTGGCAAAGGCAGCTCATGTGCACAGATGTTGGAGGTCACACTGGGGATTTACTATTGGTGTTGACTCTGAACTTTGTCTGGCCCTATGTATACCCTTCATTGAATTCAGGTGGAACCATTCTTCAGAAGCTTTGGATGTATGCTTCAGGTCATCGTCGTGTTGGAAACTGAAATCCCTCTCCATCCTCAACCATTTTGCAGATGCTTGATGGCTTTGGCCCACACGTGAGTGTTAGTTGAATTGTTCATTATTCCCTCCACTGTGCCTACAGGCCAAGTTCCAGCTAATGAACAGCAACCCCAAAGCAGGGCACTGCCACCAGTGGGCTTCAACATGTGGATGATGGTGTTCAGGTGAAGTGAGGTGTTGCTTATGCACCACATGTAGCTTTAGACATAGTGGCTGTAAGTTTGAACCGTGGCTCATTACACCATTACACATTTCAATGCATGCCTTTGGGAGACTTAATGTTATATTTTGCTACTTGTACACAGCCTTGCATGGTTTTTGGTGTGGGTAAAACCTTCTATCTACTGACCCTACCCCATAGGCCAGACTCATGCAGAATCCAGCCTAGTGTTGCCACATGTACTACACAACCAGTACTTACCAGAGAGTCCTGCAAGTCCCTCAGTGTTACTGCATGTCTCCTGGCAGCCTCCCTAACCAGTTCTCAACATGTCCTTCCATCTGTTTTGGAAGGACATCTGGTTCTTTTCAACAGCACTGTTGCCCCATATTTAATCTACCTTTTGATGACTGTCTCCACTGTGTTCCATGGTATATGCAATGCTATGTTAATGTTGTTGCTCCCTACTCCTGACTGATGCCTTTCAAATGTGAGATCCCTATGATGCTTTGTAAGATGTGTGCAAGCCATGGCTGCTTCTGGTACAGTCAACTAAGCAAATGTCATGAATACACCGCTCCAGTAGTGGACTGTTATTCGTTGTTACATTGAGTCCTTGTACTTGATGGCAGGTGCGTACCCAAGCAGAGTGAATGCTGTCAATACATCACAAGCTGCTCCTACAATGTGTTAATTGGAGGGTGCGCACACATATGCATCCAGCATATTGCAAGGTTTGTATACACCATATTTGGTGGCCTAACATATTGTTTGTTTTTACAAGTTAATTGTTCATGTTATGATCACATTACAGGCTGGAAAAGGTGTGGAATGTAATACTGTGGTCTCTCATATATATCAGAAACACTTTGCATCTTGACAGGGGTGTGTACACTGTGGTATCCACTGTATAGGATTAATGTATCATACATGTCCCTACCATAGCCCATTTGTCCCCCCAGTTTGTTGGTCTCTGTCCAGATGTATTGCACTGACAGGTTGTGAGGTATGCTGCAGGAATTTTACATTACCCTTCAGATAGGCCCCTGTGGTGACCACTGTGATGCACTACAGTTAACACCACCACAAGTGAACATGGACATCAAGCAATATGGCTAGGTGTGTATTGGCAAAGCACAACAAAACAATTACATACTCACCATCTACAGGCTGCTGTCACACTTGTAGACCAGAGGGAGCTAAACAGGTGTGAAAGAGAGGTACTGTCAGCAGACTCAAATGTGACCTTGGTACAGGGCGAAGCAGCATTTCTGCACATTAACAGTACAACCCCCAATACTAAGAAATATGCACCCCAGCACCATAAATGTGCACTTATGTGCATTACCAAACCCTGTCCACAACTACTATCTTATCTAACATATGCATGTAGCTACTCTACAGATACAACTATGTATGCTACAGTACTCTATTAATGTGCATTAGAGCCTTACCTGCATGCTCCTCGTCCATTGTGTGTGGGGCACCCACATCCACAATGCTGGATTCGGCATGATGTTATCTGCTTGCGGTGGGTGCCCCAAGGTTGGTGAGGAGCAACTTGGTGGGTGTCATTGGGTCCTGCATGGATGGGCCTCCACCTGTGGCCAAGCTTTCTCTGGCTATGGCAGCAGCCCTTTGCCGGGCACAATGCTGGACCTGCTCATAGGTTCTTGTGTGCAGGCCATCATTTACCCTGTGGACTAAGTCATTCCTGCCAGGAAGACATAAACAGTGAAACACATCATAGCACCTCATACATTTGTCAACAGTATGAACAGAAATTGCACACCAAAAGTGGATATTTGCTGCCAACACTCAAAACTACACCATACCCCTATAATCTATCAGCACAATATTAGCTGGCATTGCACTCCTGGCCCTGATGTGTCATATTCCCCCCAATGATGGACAGTTAAATGCATAAACCACTATTCCCCATTCATTTCTGTGTAGAGGTGGCCATCTTCCATGTGGATGGGGTGTGGATTTTGCAGAGGCTGTGTTTGACTACAGTATTTGATGGAACTGTGAGCCCATGTCTGAGTTCATATAGGATGCAGACAGGGATGTTATCAGGCTCCCTGGAGGCTTGCTCTTGTTGCCTTTCAGTAGGCATATGTACCTGCTCACTATTGATGAGGGGAAGGGTGCTGTTGATGTGCATATCTCCCTATATGGATGGAGGGACAGGGGAGTGATGTTCACACCTAACCTGTCTGATGCCGGTTTCCTATAACCATGGCATGTGTGTATGAGGTATGATTTGCCACCAGTACAGGATGAATTGTGTTGTTGCCTCTAAAACTGACAATGTATGTGGAGACACCCTCATGACTGGCCTTGGCAGTGTGGAAATGTCTGATTTGTAGTCATAGTTTGCTTTACAGGAAGTCACCTGTGATCTTACATGCTTGCTCAGATAGAGGTGGACATGCTTCCAAGTTGTTGCCTGCACCTATGTGGCCCTGTACAGCCAATATAGCAACCTATCATGTGGTTTGTGTATTGCTGCTGTCCACCAAGGGGGATTACTGTACCTGTTTTACAGGTCAGGTATTGCTGAGTTCATACAGTTGCAGTGGATTTATAAGTGTACGCACTCCTCTTTCAATGTCTGGTCTTTGTGCTATCATAACATGACACCACAATAACTCATTTCAATCCAATCCCTACCTTTAATGTGACCTATTGCCTGTACAATTCTATTGAAAACATAACAATCTGTTATGAGAAAACATATGCAAATTAAAATCAGTACAATAAGCTGGTTGCATGAGTGTAAACAGCCTTTGAGGAAGCACCTGTTGAGATAATGACAGTATTCAGTCATCTTAGGTCTGAGTCTATCATCATGGCAAATCTTTACTTGGTAATAGTTGGCCAGTCTCCCTTGCAACAGTGCTACAAATATGTCAATTTGTGAGGGCATCTCTTGTGCACAGGCCTATATAGGGCAACCCACAGATTTTCTATTGTATGTACATCTGGCTACTGGCTGGCACATTCCCAAACTGTAATTTTCATCTGGTGAAGTCATTTCTTTGTCGATTTGGTGTATGCTTGGGGTCATTGTCATGCTGACAGGTAAAATCCCTCTTCATCTTCAGCTTTCTAGCAGATGACTGAAGATTTGGGGACAAAAATTATTGGTATTTGAACTGTTCATAATTCCCTCCACCTTGACTAGTGGCCCAGTTCCAGCTTATGAAAAGCAACCCCACAGCATGATACTGTCACCACCATGCTTGACCATGAGGATGGTATTCTTTTAGTGATGCAAAGTGTTGTTTTTGGCCAAACATACTTCTTGGAATTGTGGGCAAAAAGTTCAACCTTGGTGTCATCAGACCATGACACATTGTCCAACATGCTTTTGGGATACTTGATGTACTGTTTGGCAATGTTTGTCTAGCCCTGGATGTTTTTCTGTGTAAGAAATGGCTTCCATTTAGCAACTCTACCCCATAGGGCAGACATATGGGGAATACAGAAGATTGTCACATTTGTTACACACCCAGTACTTGGCAGGCATTCCTGCAGCTCATTCAGTGTTGCTGTAGGTCTCCTGGCCGCCTCCATGGCAAGTTGTCATATTGTCATTTCATACATTTTGGATGGACGTCCAGATGTTTGCATTGTCACTGTTGTGCCATATCTTCTCCACTGTCTGATGACTGTCTGCAGTGTATTCCATGGTATATCCAGTGTTGTGGACATTTTCTACTCTTCTCCTAACTGATACCTTTCCACAATGCGATCCCTTTGATGCTTTGTAAGCTCTCTGTAAAACATGTCTTTGGCTGTAGCAGGCAACTGGGTGAATGTCAAATAAATCCTACCAGGACAGTTGAACATTATTTGGGGTTAATCAGAGTCTTTTTAATTGATGGCATGTGTGTACACAAAAAGAGAACACTGTGATTACTGTAAGAGGTGCATCGACCAAGTAATGGTTTATGTGTGTGCACATGTATGGAACCAGCTAATAGCATTTTTTTTATGTTTTATATTTTCTCCCCTAACAGATTTGATTTTCAATAGAATTGTACAGATTATGGGTCACATTCAAGGCTGGAAACGTGTTGAAATGATTTTCTGTGGTCTCCTTTTCATATAGTACACAGACCTTGCATTTCAACAGGGGTTTGTACACTCTTGATATCCACTGTATGTAGGTGTTCATATAGCTGTGTGTGGTAGGCATGGACAGAGGGTCATAACACAGTTGCACACTTCTCCGATTACAACCTGATAATCATGGCTATTGTTCTACCCATATCATTGTCATAGCAATGCAACAACCAGTGTCTGTAAACATTTATGGCTGTTGTAGGCACTGAAACTGATATTACACACAAGTACAACATGCATAAATTATTCACATACATAGACAAGTAAGCTGATTGCATAGCGGGTTTGCTATCACAGTGCTAACCTGGAGGATGTCCCACATTCATAACTAGGCAATTATGTTGCAATGTCATTGTTAATAGACTTGACAATGGTTTGCCTAACATAACACAACTCTATGTGTAAGTAACTAATGATGTCAGGCACACATGTGAGTATAACACTGTACAGTTGAATGGTATGAACTCAGTATATCACATGCATTTCAACACACATTTCTACAGCAATACTTTACTATGCACATGCTCTGTATAGGTCTCTTAGGTTTACAAGACAAACATGTATCATAGTAATAGTCACAGGTAACATATGGATATGTACAACACCCCAGTAGCTGGCCTAGCAGTGGCACAGTCAGTGGTGTTTGACAGACAGTCCTGTAGTTGTCAAATGTTAGCTGTCCTTTCCTGGGGTGAGTGAGTCAAGGGCCTGAGCTGTGATCTATGTCACTGCAGACAGAGCCACATGCTATGGCCATCAGTGCTGTTCAGCAGTACATCAGTACAGCATGTCTTGTTGAAACATATTCTTTCAAACTCCTATTTTCCATTATTACAGACCACCTATTGCATTCAATTATATGCTTACTTGTTTCACATACCATTTTAAGTAGTTTGGTGATATTTTCTTTCTGTGACTTGCAGTCACTCAGTTTTGTTATGTTGCACTCCTGTCTATTGCAGATGTGGTTTGAATAGGTGGCAGCTTGGCTTTTGTAGGTAATGCTCATGACCATGTGATGGCCTGTGCACCAATTGGTATCCAAAGTTGCTAATTGCATGCACAACAGCTGTGTAGTTATTCCAATAGCCAATGTCAGGGCAGCACATTCCTATAATTGAGTACTTCATGTGAGCATTGTATCTTTACCTTCCCTGTGAGGAAGACATCCTGGAGGTGTGTGAGCTAATACCTCTTACAACAAGACTTGTGGAGGCAAGCCAACTAAATGCTGGAGAAGGTTCAAACTTAGGGGCAGAATGTGAGTATTGTTTTTATATGGTTTGAATACTGCTAGTTTCACAGGGTTTGTCTGAACATGCTACTTCTGCATGAGTTTTAGTCTGACAAAGTTCTGTGCCTGCATAGCTCTCAACTGTAGGGCTATTCACATAATGGCCAGAGATTTGTCTGTTATGCTTAGTCTGTTCCTAAACAGGTGTTGTCCTTGGCAAATCAGTAGCATACTCTGGTGATTGCAATCAGTAAATGCTTATATCCAGTTGTGTTTCTGCCTTCATATCCATCAGAAAAGATATGCTACAATAAACCCTGTAACAACAACTTTCCCAGTGCATAACAGCAGTATTCAAAGTATGGCCATGTTTTTTGGGCCTATGTTCCCCAATTATGTCAGGCTTTGTCCAGATGTCATGCAGTAAGAGGTTGATTGGTATGTTCTATCATTATTTAGCAATGTCCTTCCTGCTGAGGGCAAAGGCTGGACAACATGTGGAACTCTGTACATTCAAGAGGAAAATTATATAGAGAATGCTCTTAGATGCCCTTGTAACATATTTTATGTGGGGGAGACTAAGACATGTTTTAAAACTAAGCTGTTAGACCATGCGATAGATATTACTGATAATAAAGAAGATAATTCTATAGCTGCACATTTTCATAAATCTCACCATGGGGGCAGTAGTGGATTATAAGGTACTGTTTCTGAAAATGTCTGTTTCTCAGTTTGGTCAATCATAGAAGAAAAATTGTTATGCACAGAATCAAGTTATATTTATAAATGTGATACTTTATCCCTAGGGGGTTAAATGAGGAGTGTAATTGAAGGCTGTGTATTTAAATGTGTAATTATAAGTGTTAATTGCTTCTTGTATGTAAAGCAAGTATTTCTTGTAATGTTTTACTCCTTGAAGGCTTTGGCCAAGACATCAGAGTATAATAAACTTGTATGAATTACTGGCTGTTTTTTTTTTCTCTTTACTATCTTCAGTCTTGTTAGTTTATTTGCAAGATGTCATTGTATGTCTGGTCATTGTGTATGGCCTATCATGTTTTTGTAGCAGAGTACTGCTTACATATTATTTGGACTGGAAGGGGGCAGATCTCAGTGGCATGGGTGCCTTTTGTATCCAACTGTGCATGCTGCCCCAGTTATGGGTGGTCTATCAGCAATATATGTTTGTATGGGCATTTTGAGACGTGTGTGTGTGTGTGTGTGTGTGTGTGTGTGTGTGTGTGTGTGTGTGTGTGTGTGTGTGTGTGTGTATATATATATATATATATATATATATATATATATATATATATATATATATATATATATATATATATTTATATATTTATTTATTATTATTTATTGACATTTGTTGACTGGGAAAGTCCACTGGGCCATTGACCCATTTTCAGTGGAGGCCTGGGGAGAAAAGCTCCATGTTAGTACATACATAATTAAAGAACATTAAAACATTTGCACATTATATAACATATATGATAGTACATTCAATATAGTACATAAAAAAATATTCATAAATGCGAATTGCTGAAATATCGAATTTCAGCAATTCGTGTCCATGAAGCTGAAAACTCTAAATAACGAAAGTGCATAATCTCGAATAGAACTATGTAGAATTTGTGCTTATGCATTTTGTTATCTTACGGAAGTGTTCGGCTGGGATGGTGTCTGCAGTTTAAGGTGAGTGAGTGCGCGTGAGTGTTTTTGTAACTTGTATAAGTGGGTCAGGGTAGGGAGGTGGGGGTATGAGTGTGTGTTGGCTGTGTGTGATTTTTTTTCTACTGTTTGTGTGATATTGGAGTTAGAATATATAAGTAGGGGAGTGTGGGGGTGAAGGGGGGCTTGCTCCCCTGCATATGTGTAGTGCAAGTGTGTATTTGTGTGGTGTGTTTTTCAGTGTTTTGTGGTATGGGTGTTATGGTTTGTGTGTGTTCAATGTTGTGATTTCGTGGTTGTGAGGTGTCAGTGTTTTAATGGTTTTGTCTTTATACTGTCGAAGTGCTGAATTTTGATATATCAGCATTTCGGCAATATGAAGTGAAACCATATGTAGATATATATATATATATATATATATATATATATATATATATATATATATATATATAAAAACATACATACACATATCAGTAATTATTGGTAATATATCTACATATTGTTATACATATATATATATGTATCACCATACATATCTATATCTCTCTATATGTATATGTTTCTTTTCATACTTACATTTGTAGATACCAATCACTTCTGATTGCAGTGTCTCTTCCCTATTGTAAAGTGACTGTAATGCATGGTATGTATGAAAAATCATAAGTCATTTCTGTAGCTCATATGGCTTAGTGATAAACTTAATATTGTTGTGTTGTACAAGGGCTGTTTATTTTGTTGCTGGACAGAACAGATGCTGATGAAAACAAAGTGATTAAGGCACTTTTAAGCAGTTGTAAGTCGGTTTGCATGGATTTGCATGATGATAAGCAGTGCCATTGCACGGTTAAACCAATAGACGCTTAACCTGTGTAGGCTTCACTTAACGCCGCTTACCAGTGTGCAAATCCACTGAGCTGAACTAACTGCATTCACATTTGAGCAATGCATAAATCTGATAAGCATAGCTCAGTCCTGGTAACCATTAATCACATTCCAGTCTTATAAAATAGCAGAGTAATGTCATCATTTAGTAAGTGTATTTGATTTCCTTTACAGAACATGCTTCTATGTGCTGTCATTACAGTAGCAAAAGGTGTGACTATACTGTATGGGACACTTGTATATATATGGGTAGTATCACGTGTTATAAGTACTCGCACTTGCATGTCACACAAGCTAAAGTACACTGGTTGCCAAAAAAATTTAACACGTATTATTGAATTAGTACTTTTAACACTGCTTTTTCATGTAAAATTCAGTACTCGAGCCATGCACACCTGCATGGAAAGCTGGGACTCAGAGTACTACACTATCTTGTTCTTGGCATTTGAGCTGTATGTTTTGATGTATCTCCTATTGGCTATTAATATGATATTATTATATTAACTGTAGAGTACTCTGTTTTTGGCCATGTCATTGAGGACTGCTGTCATGCAGTAATGGCATACATTTCAGTTTCAGACTTTTATCCTTCAGAACATTCATCTTTATGCATAACCTGTTTGCTATCTACTTTCTCTGTCTGTCTTCTGTGCAGATGGGATGACAACGTAGCTCAAGCTGTGGTAGACTACACTGCTGAATGGGTTTGAATATCCATGCCTGTGTTGATGTAGGATGCAGCCAGAAAGGATATCAGGACTATGGAGACCTCCATGTGTTGCCTTTGAGAGGGCATTACAGAGGTGGTGGTCTACAGATTCACAGACAGTAGGTGGGAGTACTTCACAGAAGAGGACATTTGGAGGCAGCCCAACAACATGGGGACATATCTCCAGAATTGTGAACAGATTTTATGCCATCAGTGCTGTAAAACACATGGTGGGTTGATAGATTGGCAAGGTTTGTGTAGACATGCATTTACTGCTTAACTTCATGTCTGACAGTGATATGTCTCTGACATACCTCTCCACTAGCATGCTGTCCACAGACTGGCCATATGTTTGCCTGTTATGTTTTGTCTGTTCCCTAGACAGTTGTTGCCCTTGGAAAATCAGTCAGGGACTCTGGGGAATGCAGTCAGTACATACTTACATCCATTGGTATTACTGACTTCATAAAGGATATGCTACAACAAATCCTGTTACATCAGCAACTGTCTCAATTTATGACAGCAATATGTCCAATCTACACCTCTGTGTGTGCCTCTGTCCCCAAATGATGTCAGGCATTGTCCAGGTGTCATGCACTATGAGGATCAGAAGTATTTAGTATAATTATTTCTTGCCTTCTTTCCAGCTACCATACCAGTGATATCGTAGACCCACAGACATGTTACAGGGAACAGGACATAGATATGAGTCCTGAGCCTATACATTCTGAGGTGAACTGTACATCTCAGAGGTCTGTGTATGTCTGGCCATTGTTAGACTGTCAGGGTTGTGTGGACATGTCATGTGTACATGTTATTTGGGCTGTGTATGGAAGAGGGTAGATGTAAGTATTATGGCTCCCTTTTTATCTGACTGCATGCTGCTCCAGTTACTGCTGGTCTATTGGCTGTATGTGTTTTTAGGGGCAGACCGACACATTTCTTGTCTCATGGTCAGGATTCAAACTACAATGTGAATTGGGCCAGTATATGTAGGGGTAGTGTGTGAGTGGCAAACAATGATGTATTTGTTCACACAGTCCATATACTTTACTGTTCACTTGACTTACCGGTAGGTGACTGTGACTGTGTTGAAACTGGTTGTGGGTATGCATTTTCACACTGGTGTCTGTTTTTCAGTGCTGTTACATCCCTGTAGTGCCTAATACATTTGCAAATACATGTGTAATTCCCTATAGCGGATTTGCTATTTTAATTACTTGTGCTGTTTCAGTGAATATATGTTACAGCAGACAGTAGGATGTTACTGCAGCAACTGTGTCAGCTTATCTATGCCAGTATTTTAGATATTTATTTATTTTATTTATTTGCAGTTGGTTAACCAGGATAGTCCATTTGGCCAAAAGGAACCCATTTTCAATGGTGTCCTGGGGAGAAAAGCTCCAATACAAAGGTTACAAAAAGATTACAGCAGTTTACAATTTAAATCATTTTTAGGTTCTAAGACAAAACAAAGATTAAGCAGTTACAATAACATTTTTAGGTTACATTTTGTAGAAAACAAAGATTAAGCATGTAGAATAAAATTTCTAGGTTACATTTTGTAGAAAACAAAACAAAACATTGCCTTAGTAAATATACAGTTTCTTGAAATATAATAGTAGGATTTGAGAATTATAAGAGGTTATATACATTTGGCTTCATAATTGCTAGATGCAAATATGAAGTTTGTGTCGGGAGTATATGAGATAGTTGCCTGTAGGAAGTGGAGAATAGGCTATGAGGGGTGAGATATGTCCCCATTTTCATGACTTCCACCCACCACTTTGTCAGCCTTGGTCCACATTCATTGTAGTAAGGGGTTCTGAGCATACCTCTCAACTGGCTGGATTATTTCAGGATGTGTGGGTTTATTACTCATATTTATGGTCTGTTTTACAGATTAGTCTCATTTCTCTGGTAAATCACTGTAATGCTATGGAGATTTTTGTCAGTAAATGATGGCATACATTTCCTTTTCAGACCTCACAGCCATCAGAATATGTATGCTGAAACAAACTGTGTTACTCTGGCAACTTTCTACATTTTTAAGGGAAATATTTAAAAGAGGTCCCTAGTTTGGGCCTTTTGTCCCCCCATTCTGATAGCCTTTAGATAGGTTTGTTGCACTAAGAGGTTGAGAGGTATGATTCTGAGATACAACTCCACTACGTGTTCTGAGCACATATATGTATATATCTATATATATAAATATATCTATATCTCTCTCTATATATTTGTATGTATATGTGTATACATATATATATATATATATATATATATATATATATATATATATATATATATATATATATATATATATATATATATATATATATATATATATATATATATATATATATATATATATATATTTATATATATATATATATATATATATATATATATATATATATATATACACATACATATAGGTTTATAGGTGTGTACTAGGCTAATGGGTCTGGAGTCTTTAGAAGCCTAGCCCATAGGATTACCATGGCATCAAGTGCCTCTGTCAAGTAGAGTCACTGGAGTGATCCCCGGGGTGGATTTTCTATTTCCCACCCACTTATCAAGATTTCTCTTGAAGAGGGCCAGTGAGGTGCTGTACTTGACATGCATGGCAAGTGTATTCCATAGCATGGGCACTCTCTGGGTCATGAACCTGTCCCTCCAGCATGTTGTGTTGATTGTGAGAATGAGGTTGAGGTCTGTGGAGTGTGTGGTGTGGAGAGATTGGGATTTTTCTAGCTATAGCATTTCTAATAGAGCTGTGTCAGACATAGCTTTGTAAGTTAAGCAGAGATCACCTCTAAGTAAGCAATATGAGACAGAGAATAGTTTGGAGTTTTTTGAGTCTGTCCATATAGGACAAGTGTTTAAGGCCTAGGATCTTATCTGTGAGGTACTTTTGCAGCCTCTCCAGTTATTGGAGGTGTATAGTGAGGTACATGCCAAATGGAACATTGTACTCAATTGGTGTAATGAGGGAAAAGTAGAGGGAGACAATAACCTCTTTCTTCCTGGATGCAAAAGCCTTACTAATGAGATGAGCCACATAGGACTTTCTGACCACAGCGACAATGTGGTGGTCAAAGGATAGGTTGCTGTCAACTTGTGTTCCCAAATCTCTTATAACACTTTCTGTGTTAAGGGGACTACCATCGATGTGGTAAGTCAATGGAACCGGGTTTCTCCCAAAGGTGATGATGACACATTTTTGGTCACTGAGCATAAGGCCATGGTTTGGACACCAGTTGTTGGACTCAGTCAGGCCTTTCTGTAGGATGTCAGCATCACTTGTGGAGTAAATAATAGCTCCCAACTTGCTTTCTTCTGCAAACTTTGTCAGCCAGAGTCCCTTTGTGTTGCCCTGGACTTCAGAAACATAGATACCAAACAGGAGAGGACCCAGGACTGAACCCTGTGGGATTCCACTTGTGACTGAACAGCAATCTGACTTGGAGTCAGCTACTTTCACACTGTGGCTTCTATCTGTGAGCCAGTTTGCAACCCACCTAGTGATGTAGGGGTTGATGCCTAGCTTAGTGAGTTTTTCCATGATTCCTGAGTGGGGAATGGTATCAAACACCTTGGCCAGATCCAGGTAGGCTGTATGAAACACCTTGCCTTTATCCACACCTCTGGTGACTAACTCAAAGAAGTCAACCAGGATAAGCAGGCATGACCTACCCTTCACAAAACCAAACTTTGTGGGATCCAAAGTCTGGAGATTTCCTATATCCCTGTTTATTAGGTCCATGATGATGTGTTCCATAGCTGTGCATAACAGACTCATTGGGACATGAGGCTGTGATTGAACAGGGCACACAGGTGAGATGCCAGTTCACTCTGTAGTTCATGTAGAACACAGCAAGGGATATTGTCAGGTCCCATAGCTGCTGTTTTCTTGGCCTTGGACAGTGCTGTTTTAAAATGTGCAGCAGTAAAACTTGGTGCATGGCAATCTACTGGTATTGTGATTGATCCTTCGGGGGGGGGTGGGTAAAGTTGGCACTGAATCTGTCAGCCAGTATATTTGCAATATCTGTTGGCTCAGTATAGGAGGTACCATTGTGCAGTACCTCAGAGTAAATCTGTGTATTGTTGGGGAGATTATTTACATAACTATAGAAGGCCTTGTGGTTGTCTTTACTATATGCTGCAATTCTGTTTTCATAGTTAGCATTGGAGGATTTGGTGAGGGGTCTCAACTTTTTGTTCAGGCTGGTTAGGGAGTTTTTCCAGTCCTTGGACTTCACCATATTCTGCATCACTTTCCTCCTTCTGTTATAGAGTTTGTTTATGGCAGGGGATCACCAGACTGGCTTCATTTTGTTTTGGAGGGAAGCATCTTGGTTCTATTGGTTATGGTGGAATACATGCATTTGTGTACATATTCATACATTGCAATGGTGTATGATTCGGCCATCATGCAACTATTCTCCATTTGCAATGGGTGCCGTGAAGTTAGCCAGCTCTCTTTGTAAGAGCCCAAAGCTACCTGGGAGGGATGTGGGTTTCCAGGGTGATTAGTTTGTGGATAGATCTAACCAAGGAGGAGTTGATTATTGGTGTACAGCAACAGTTGCCCATGTTAGTAATGACCAGGTCAAGGATGTTGCAACCTGTAGTGGTGGTAAGAACAAGTTAGTCCAAGCCATTGGAATTACTGAATTCCAGGAAACATTTGGCAAGTGCATTGGTACATGAGTAGCTTTCCCAGTTAATGGAGGGGTAGTTGCAGTCAACTAGTATGAGAGTGTTAGGCTGCACCCTAATATTCTCCAGGGTGATTAGGAATATGGAGTGTGAGTCTTGGGACATGGCTGGGGACCTATAGCAGGTTATGACCTTAAGTGCTGTTTACCCAATGTTAGCTGCCCCTGCAGTATCTCTGATGCGTTATGTTTGGCTCCCAGTCTGGAAGTGTGTGCATCCTTTATGAATATGGAAACACCACCACATTTGGAGCTTCAGTCCAAGTTCAGTCCAAGTTCTGTGGCCAGAAGGTGTGGAATGAGTTATAGACTGGTAGTGCAGGGGTGATTTCTGTTGCCTTGAACCAGGTCTTTGTTATAGCACAAATGTTGATGTTATCCATTTTAAGGAGTGCTTCGAGTGAGTGCATTTTGAGATTTTGACTTATAGCATTGAGCAGCATGACTCTCAGATTGGATTTGTTTGTAGCTGTTATATATTTATTTGTATCTCTCTCTCTCTCTCTCTCTATATATATATATATATATATATATATATATATATATATATGCATGTATTTATTTACTTTTCTATATATGTGTATGTATATATGTATATATTTTAGATGTATCTCTCTCTCTCTCTCTCTCTCTATATATATATATATATATATATATATATATATATATATATATACACATATATGTTGTATAGATTTTTCCACATATATGCATCTCCATAGATATATACATGTATATATAGAAAACCCGACTGATTCTACAGGATATTTTCCCTACTGTTGACTGACTCTACTGACTGATATGTTTGAAGAAGCATCATTATTTTCTAGTGCTCATGGTATTGTGGTACATTACTCTGACAGTGGTGTACAGGGCCCTGAGTAAAAGATTTGGCAGGACTGAGACTATTCCTTTACAAAACAGGATAGTGGCTGCTGGAGACATTGTGATAAGAGCAATATTTAAAATAGGTCCATAGTCTGGGTCCATTGACCCCCCCCCCATTTTGACAGCCTTTGACAAGATTAGTTGCAGTAAGAGGTTGGGGAAATAGTTCTGAGGTACGACTCCACCACATGTTATGAGTACATATATATATATATATATATATATATATATATATATATATATATATATATATATATATATATATATATATATATATATATATATATATATATATATATACGTTTGTGTGTTGTATATATATATATATATATATATATATATGTGTATATATATATATATATATATAGATTCACTAGACAATCTCGATGTACTGAAATGTCAAATTTCAGTATGTCGAGACCAAATAGTGGAAAGTGCAGTTACCCGAAACTGCACTATGCCGAATGCGGACGTGTCGAATCTGCCACCATTGTGGTGTCACATTCATGACATGTGGTGCGGTTTGTGGATTTATCTGAGGTTTCAGGTAAGTGGTGCGTGTGTTAGGGTATAGGGTAGAGAATTTAGTGTGTGTGAGTGTGTGCGGTGATGTTTTTTGTGTGTTTAGCGTAACCACGGAGTTAGAATATATAAGTAGGGGGTGCAGCGGGGCTTGCCCCCCCTGCTTTTAGGTAGGTTAGGTGTGTTTGTGTGCGTTGTTATGTTTGTTTTAGTGTAGTTAGGTAGGTGTATGTGTGTGTGCTTATGTGCTGGTTTGTGTGTGTTTGAGTGTGTATGTGTGTGTGTGTGTGTGTGTGTGTGTGTGTGTGTGTGTGTGTGTGTGTGTGTGTGTGTGTGTGGTCGTGGTTGTGGTATTCGTGATTTTGGGTTTTCGTGTATGTGGGTTTTCCACTATTCAGTCAATTGTATAGTGAATCTATATTATATATATATATATATATATATATATATATATATATATATATATATATATATATATATATATATATATATATGTGTATATGTATATATCTTATATGTATATCTCAACATGTATTATGTATTTATTTTGCCATATATATGCATCTCCATACATACATATATATATATATATATATATATATATATATTTATATACACAAAACCAGACTGATTCATGTATATACTGTTGAATGACTCTACTGAATGATATGTTGGAAAAATCATCAGTCATTTCTGTAGTACAGATGACTTAGTGGTAAATTGCTGTTGTTATGGTGTACAGGGTCCTGCAGGGGGTGATTATTTTGTTGCTGAACAGAACAGTGGCTGATGGAGACTGGGTGATTAAGGCAGTTTTAAACACTTGTAAGTGGGTTTACATGGGTTTGCATGATGGTAAGCGATGCCAACGCATGATTAAATGGGAAATTGCTTAATCTGTAGGCATCCCACAAACTCACTTACTGCTGCTTACTACAGCTTACTCCAGCTTACCCCCGTGCTCATTTCTTTTAAAAAAAAAAGAAATAAGGGTGATAGGATAGTGGTGAAAAAGGGGGCACACAGAGGGAAAAACAATATGAAAGATAGCTAGGGATGTGCAGGATGGGTGTAGGGAAGGTCCATAGCTGTCCATTTTTGATAAAGCACCAGCTGTGCATTTGTACAGAATTTGGAGGTGAATTTGGACACCCAAACTCCAGAGAGTGGAGTGAGGACAACAGTAATGTGTTGTTTTGCCAATTAGACCAGATTACATTTGTCCAGTGGACACATATTCAAAATGGACAGCTATGTATGGGGGCGACTTTTTTTTGTGGTAACAGATTGCCCTGTTTTTTTTGTTTGTTTTTTTTTTTAATAAGGTGAGAGTTAGCAGCTATATTTGGGGAGGTAGGTTGGGTAAGAAGACAGACAGGACAGTCAAGGCATCAGACAGGGGCAGTATATGACACATGTGGGGGATAAATACCTTGGATGAGGAGGGTTTTTGGGAATTGGATGCCCACAAGCCCCCAAATATACAATGGGACTGATGTCCTCACCCATGGGCAGTCACCACTGCACTTTCATGGCCCCGAAGGTGACTGTGCTGGGGGCTGAGCAGAAGGGGCAGGCTGACCCTCAAGATGTGCCACACGTCCCACAAGCTGGCATAGCAAATCTCTGAACTCCTTTCAAAGTTTGCTATGCACCAATCCCTGGATCTGGTGATGGGTGACAGTGTCCTGTCCATGCCCGCTCCCGAGGGGGTGCTGAGCCTCATCCCCTGAGACAGTTCCACCCAAAGGTGGTGCAGGACCAGTGGACGAGGAGGTCCCAGGTTAGATCCCAGATGTGCTGGGTCCCAGTGCCATGGCTAGTTGAGGCGGAACAGTTGGATCCGCTGGGATCGGCCTTTCCAGATGTGCTATGGTGCAGTTTTATAACATATGTTGGTTAGTCATTAAAAACACATTCCAGGATTAATTATATCAGCATGCATAGGTATTCCCATTAACCCAAAACAACAGATTTGGAACAGTTGCATAGCACTCAGAGCACATGCATATATGGAACCACAGTGGGCATTATAATGGCATGCAGATTACATTGATAGCAACAGGCCACCAATGATAGTATTTGAACATGGAACTTTAATAGTCAAACATTTAAATATTTGTAGAACAATAGGACACATGTCCCAGCAGTAGGTTTGGTGAAAAACATACCCATTGATTTATGTGTTTAAATTATTGGTACAGATAGGGTGGGGGAGAGAGAGAGATGTCAATTAACTGTATAGGCTTCAATTGCTCACAACTTTAATGATCATTGCTCTAATCATTACTCTACAGGTATTTCACTTTACATCAACCTATGACCTTGGGTTGGGCAGTGGTATGTTTGTACACAGTGTATAATTACAGCCTTGTTACAGCTAATTTATCCCTTTTCTTACCTGGCAGACCTGTAAAGGACGTTTCTGTTAATACTACCAGACTGTTTATACCCATATTCACATTGTCAGGGTTACATATTTACACTCATATTGTGTGTGTGTGTGTGTGTGTGTTTGTGCTACTGCCATGCACTGCCTTGATTTCTATCGGTTACCCTCGGTGTGGGTGGCAGTGACCACTAGCTGTGACGGCATGACACTTGAGGGACATTTCTTGGAGGAGACTACTTGGTGTATGTACTTATCTTGCTGTCATTTGCAGCCTTGGGGTTGGACAGTAGGTGTTGTAAACAGTGTGTAAGTACAGCCTTCTTACAGGTAAGATATATCTTTTCTTATCTAGCAGACTTGTGGAGGAAATTTCTGTTAACACTATCTGACTCTTTCTACACATATTAACATATTCCTGGGTGAAAATATGCATACAGCTTACTACCACTTCTGGGATTCGAACCTTGCCTGTTTGTGCATAAAACAGAACAAAGGTTGCGTTTCATCAGAATGAGCTATTGAGAAACTGCTGTGGCTTGTTTGACTGTTTTCTGACTAATACTCTCTTGGTTGTATAATCTGATCTTGTAATCGTGACATTCATGCATGGCAGACAGTTTTATACTGTGCATTCATACTTTCACATAGCACAGTCTGGAAAACACTGATTAACACAACATTACTATTCAGGTATGAGATCTTGGTGCATAGAACATTTCATATAGTTAATCTCATGTTTTACTCCACAATCTTTGTCATATGAGCCTTGATTATTTAATGCTTTCAGAGCTATAGTTGCTGTGCAGAAACTGTACACATTTCGATTCATACCACTACATAGCAAAGTGAACACAACCAGTCCGGGGTTTTGACTTTTATTGACAGGTACTAACACTTTTATTGATATATACCCTGTACGTCACTATTACTTCGCTAATGTCTCATTTATTCAGTACAAGCCACAACAATTTTTAAATACTGACAGGTGACTTTCTACTCCTTTCTATTTATTTGCCCTGAATACTACAAAATAGATTTGTACTCACCAGCCTCGCAATGCAGCCTTAGCAGCCTACTGGTGTGGGTGTCCAAGTTCACGGCCCTCTCGTCTGCAGCTGTACAGGAGGTAGAGAAACATTTATGCATACCTATCCATCACATACACAGGTTGGACTTTGGAAAACACTTATTGATACTGATACTTACACACTTCTGGGACATTTCCCGCCCATGCATCTTGGACCCACAGGTCCAAGAGCTCCCTCTTCCTATGCTTCAAGTCAGAAAAATGGTGCTGGACCTGCTCACCAGTCTGAGGGATACCAGTGGCACTGGTGGGAGCACATGTGAGATGGTCCCAGGCATCCACTTTGTATTGGGAGCCCTGGTACTGGTCCTGCAGCAGTCTCCCTTCATGGTCTTTTACTAGGAGTCCAGCCATGACCCTGGACTCCTGAATGCCCCAGTGCTGTTCCCAAAAGTGCACACCTTCACCAACACCAGCCATAGTGCCTGCAGTGATAAGCTACAACTGGTTATGGGCTGTATTCCCACCTGCAAGGTTTAAATAGGGCTGATTTCCTGCACTTAGCCGTGATTGGATGATTTTGAATATGCAGAGCTCAGCTAAGTGTTGGGCAAACCCGTTTAGCACAGATAAGCATTGCTTAAGGGGGTAGATGCTAACCACTGCTTACTAGTGTGCAAATCAGCTTAGCTACGCTAATTATTGCTAAGCATGCAAATGTAACCAGTGTTTACTCTGACTAAGCATTGTCCAGCTTTCATTTTATGGACTATCAGGATTGTGGGGTTGATTCTTTATTAATGACATCTTATGATATGTATGTTTCTCTTGCATAACATCCCCCTATGTGCTTTCATTACCTTATATTCTTTTGTGGCTATACTGTATGGGACACTTGTGTTTCTATGGGGGTTTCACATCTGAACTACACTAACACCACACATTTGGACCTGCTATACAACCCTGTTTAACAAATATATATTATTCACTACCTGTTTATAAAAAAGATACTTTTAGTGCTGTTTTAACATATAAAAAGTAAATGGACTGTATTGGGGCTTGTACCATGAAAACCTACATGCTAAGTGCATACTCTAACCACTACACTATTTCACTTTGACTATTTTGGCTGTATGTTTTTTAGCTCCTTCGGAAGTTTAAGGTATGCTATACACAGCTGTGCAATTTGCACACCCACTCAGCTATGCTTTAACTTTAGTGGGGATGTGAAAAAAAATAAACATGTGCTTTTATACTGTAGGGGTATGTACATTGCTTTCTGCATCTTAGGGCAGGAAATTTGGACAACTACATCATACATGCGGGAATTGGCTTAACTGTTCCTCTCAGGAACATGCTTACTTATTTGGTATGCCAGCGTGTACAATGGCATACCATTCTGGACATTATCTGTGCTGGACCATTGTGGGAGGCTGTGCTTTTGTGCGTGTTTTACTGTATTTTGTCCGCAGACAATGTTATGTTATGATAACAGTGTCTGCGGACACTCTTAGTTTCTTTGGAATTGCTGTGTGGCAATTCTAGAGTGCAGGGGGCATGTGTACTGTGTGAGCAATGCTTTGACACACCTCCTGTGCTCGTACATGGATCATGTCCATGTGGAGAATACAGCCGCGCACCTTCATTAATATGTAAGGTGCACTGGTGTTCTTCATGGGCACAATCCACTCCGTGTAGGAATAGCACTATTCCTGCACAGAGTTTAATGAACCCTGGGGATTAATAATTAAAAGAAAGAAAGAAAGGAAAGATGGCAGGAAAACAAAAAGAAAGAAATGATGCTACCAACAATTAATGCCAAATGGAAGCTTAACTGATGCTCCACAATGAACTTGAAGAGAAATAAGAAAGAAAGAAATAAGTCGCCTTATGTTGGTCTTTAGATGGGAGTGATGATATAGGAGTCAGAAAGCAGATAAAAGTACTGTGTCTGCCTATTTTTGGGTTATAACAGTAGCAGTATCGGGATAAGACACTAGCATGCATGTAATGATAATTAATTTGCCTGGGAGTATAATTTGAGCAGTGCTGTTAATATTTCTGAAGTTGGGAAAGCATCAAAGTGCAACAATGAACAAGAAACCATTAAGGGGAGCTAAATTATGTCAACACTCAAATGCTTCACTAGCAACCAGTGTAGTATGGGTTGGGAGGGTACTGAAAATAGTAAGGATAGGAACCCACACAGACACATACAAACATGCACACAAATGTGGACAGACACACACACACACACACACACACACACACACACACACACACACACACACACACACACACACATGCAAACTTACACACACACACACACACACACACACACACACACACACACACACACACACACACACACACACACATGCACACAAATGTGCACAGACACACACACACACACACACACACACACACACACACACACACACACACACACACACACACACACACACACACATACACATGCACACAAATGCGTACATACACACAGCCACACACATTTGCATGCATAGACAGATGCACTCGCATACACACACAAACATACACACACTGACAATTCACAATATTTTCCATTTGAGCAGTTAATCTACCAGGTGCAAAGGAAGTGAAGTCAGTGGTGAAGCTTGTAACATAAAAAAGAAACAAGGACATTATACAAATAGATGCACTTATAAACGTGTTGTGCCCCTCTACTCATCACTTATCAGGCCCATAATTGAGTACAATGCCCCGTTAGGGATGTACCTTACCCGACACCTGCAGCAACTGGAAAGACTCCAAAAGTATCTCACCAAGAGGATCAAGGGGCTCAAACAGATGCCCTAGGCAGTTCACTAAAGAAACTCCAGCTCTACTCAGTTGTGTACCGCCTACTCAGGGGCAATCTGTGTCTGACTTATAAAGTCATGTCCAACCCAAAATTAATGGACATGCTTCACCTCAGGAAATCCAAATCCCTTAAAGCTACACGGTCCAGGGACTTGAACCTCAACACAGAAATAAATAGGACATGCTGGAGGGACAGATTCATATCCCAGAGGCTCCCCTCACTCTGGAACAAAATCCCAATCCATGTTAGGCAGAGCCCCTCACTGACCCTCTTCAATAGAAATCTTGAAGAGTGGATGGGAGATTGTAAGTTTACCCCTGGGATCTCTTATGTCTCCCTGCTTGACAGAGGTACAGTAAACTAACATTAAAAGGGCTATCTTCTGTGACCTACTATACAGAGGCACAGTCAACTAATCTAAAAGGGTGGCAAAAGCCAAACACACTCTGGCTAGGCTTATAAATGCCCTAGGGCAGATAACCTAGTATCAGCCTATGAACTTATGTAATATTTGCCTGTATTAAGGTGTCATAGATTTGTGCATACTCATGGAAAAATAATTATTTGATATAATGACTTACAAAGTGAGCAACCAACAGTAGATGATCAAAGGATAGTGAAAAATAAGATGTGCAGCGTAAGCAGTCATTACAGGGGATATAAGACCTTAACAGAACTAAAATCAAAGAGGAAAACTAAGAAATCGCCATGTATCAATGGCAGGAAATGAAACCTTTCAGTGTGTTTGAACAGGAGTTGTTTGTGTGTCTCAGGTCATAAAAAAGGGAAAATAACAGCCACAGTTCAGAAAATCCATGAAAAAAAGAAGAAATGTTGTTTGGTGAATGCCTGAAAAAGACAAGCATGTGTGGCTTAGTTTTACTAAAACATTATCCAAAGGTAGAATCACTCTGAAAGCTCTATAGTCAGAATGCTTTAAATAACAGGCTTAGAAATTATAGAAGAATTCTAAAGACAGAAACAATGATCAGTAAAAGTACATTTATATAATGGTACAATCAGACTGGTTCACAGCAAATAAAGTGTGAAAGTCAAACAATATATGACTGCAGGATTGAAAAAGTGATGACACTAGTAAGAAGGCACGAAAAAGTGATGACACTAGTAAGAAGGCAGGAAAGAGCAGTACAGAAACAATGAGAGAAATCTGATTTTGCAGAACACATGGTGTCATTTTTTGTATAATATGGAATAGCACAGGAATAGGAGCTATTATACATTATGTTTAAACAAGTGATAAAAAGCTAAGAAATAAACAGAATTAAATATAAAATGAGGTTCCAGTCCTTGTCTTACATTACATTATGTAATTAGCTGGCATAAGGAAACTGTATGAGTACCCAGTCGCACTGAGTGTTAGGGTGAGCCAACATCAACTGTCCTCATTCTAGTCCCATTTGTCTAAGAATTTAACACTGCTTTAAAGGTTGACCAACTGCAGTAACTTGACTCTTCTTTTAATTACAATCACAGGAAAAATACAAATAAATTAAATAAAATAAACTTTCCCTTTCAGTTTACTGTCTTAGAAATATTATAAAGTTTCAAGGAATGTATTTGGGACTCACCCAGAATTTTCTATATGGTTACTTGTTTGTACATAACTCCTCTCTAATTTAATAACTCCTGTTTATCTTTTTATTTTTTATGGAAGGCTAACTTTTTAGCATAATGAATATGAAAGGTCAAACTAGGCATTTGCTAATGGTATTACTTTAATTCAGACTTTTGACAGATAGCACAGACGTCTTAAAATGTGCAAGTTTCTCTCTTTCTACTGCATGAACATTATTGGGGTGCAGACATTAAAATTAAATGTTAGATTTTTGTTTCAAAAATCTGATCATGCAGAAATAACAACAGATAGGATTATAAAGTAAAGCATACATCTTTACATCAAAATCAAAGGGGCGTTATATTAGAATATACAGACTAGGAACTGATAATTACAGATGTTAAGTGACCAGCACATCTGCCAGGTATAGGAAAAACATGTCAAGCCGATCTTTTACATGTTCTTACTTTTCAAGAGAGGAGGTAATTTTAATGGTGTTTATTTTGGTTGCACAATACATAACTTAGTTTCAAGACCATCTAAGTTCCACCTACCATAGATTTCAAACTGAGGAAATAGTTTAATAGTTACTGTCAGCAAACTTGACTATTTAATGCAGGACAACATACATTTATGAAAAAAAAACTTTCAATACACATTCATACATACATCTAGGCCTTAACATGTAGTTGTATTGACAAATTTAATAAATCAAATAAATACAGATAAATATTTCACCCATGCATTATTTTGGGGCAAAATCTTCTAAGCATTTGGGAGAAGGTCCCCACATACCAAGAATTTCTCTATTTTATTAAGTATACATGTTTCCTTCAAACATGTTAACAACTGATTTTTGATATTGTGGGGTCACGTGGTTCATCACCTTACACCTGGCTGCTCATTGGGATACATTCAAAATGTCCAACATACAAGGCTGAAATTACCTGAAATTATGCTTAACAACGACAATTGTAAAAAAAAAAGAGTCAATTCATCTGCATGATTAATTATAAGTTGCAGTCTTGAAGGTGCCATTTGATTAATGGGTTACATAACATTGTACTTCAGGGGTACCAGGCTTCAGTGTGAGTCATTTGTTATTGAGATACATTGGCCTACTGTCTGTGGAAGCTGCAAATCTTGCATGAAATGTATACAGATTTAACAATTATATAAACCCATTTGCTACTAGAACTGAAATGATCTGATTCTGAAGCTTTACTTATTTGCCCTTTACAATTATGTTTGCTCATAGAGTAAAATAAAATAAATTGTAGTCTTTCCTTACATGAGATTTGAATTTGTGACTGCACTGGCAAATAATATTCATACTGCACTCTTTTCTTGCATGGGATGTGATCCTTTGACTGAATAACCACTTTTAAAAATGTAACATTGACTTTAAATTTTATACTCTATAAAACTAATAACACATCACTTAGTATGTGTAAACGCTCTTCTTCTATTTCCATCTGTATAAAAAAAGAAGTTGACTGGCTTAGTTCTGTGTGTCATTCTAAAGGATGCAGTGTTTGTCAACATGGAATGAGATGGTCAACAAACCATGATACTTTGTCAGAGATGGTCTGTACCTCAGCTCTCTAGGCTTTGAAATATTAGCTAAAAATTGTCCTCCCCCTATGATGCCTTTTTTAGGTAATGCCAGACTGAAAATACTTTCTAAATAACAAATCAAAACCAAGAAAATCTAAGTTGTTGCACACTCTGTGCTTGGAGTCTATACATGAAAATTCACCATCTACAGGCTCACCTCACCCTGAAGAATGCTGGTGTCTGTGCAGTCATTGAGACATGGTTTGAAGCTGCAGAGTCCACCTTGACAGTACAAGGCTATAATGCCTTTTGACTTTTAGACCAGCTTCTGCACAGGCAGGGAATAAATGTGGAGATGTCTTGATTTACATCAAAAAATATGCCTCAAGGCTGCTCAAACAGAATGATGCACTTGAGCTTTTCCATTTTCAAATCACCACAGTCAAAATGCCATACCTTCCTTGCAAGCTTTTGCTCCCCCTCTATGACCTGGGAAACCTCAACACATATTTAAGCTTACTGGACACCTTCACCATCCAACCCAATACCATATTCGTGCATGACTTTAATTAACCCACTATTAACTAGGAATCATATACAACACCAAATGCACAGTCACAAATATTCTTGGATTCTGTAAACACAAACTACCTGGACAAGGTTGTCAAAACACTGACCAGGAGCAAAAATATACTGGATCTGGTTCTCACTGTTATGGAAAACTGCTGCACCCCCCTAGTGTGATGTCCCCTATGGTGAGTTCAGATCACAAAACAGTCTCATTTGAAGTAAAACTAATACCCATAACCACAGCTAACCCTGGAATGTTTAGGAAACACTCTGAGGTTAATTTCCTACTATTAAATGATAACCTGGCAAAACATCAAGTTCCATTAAACCCTGACAACACTGCAGCCTACAAGGTAATGTTCACAAAAACTCTATATAAGCATGCTAATAGCTACATAAAGGCAGCTGTATCCACCAGAAATAAGTTCATAGCTAACTAAAAAACAAGCCAGCTATCAGAATCACAACCCAATAGGTTGTATAGCAGAAGGAAGAAAATCATGGCAAAAAATTAGGAGGTGCAGCACCCAGTAGGATAAAAGTATTCTCATCAAACTAAACAAATTACTTAGATGGTGAATAAAGTATACCAAAGCCAATTTTGAAATAAAGTTCATGTCTGAGGCCAAGAGCAACCATGTTGCATTCTTTAGCTATGTCTGCAACCTCAAAGGTTATACATGATTGTATGCAGAGGTTATACACAAGTGCATGTAGAGCTCATTGTTAATAAAGCCACCTATACTGACCCAGAATATATAGCAAACCAACTGGCTGAAAAAAGTCAGCTCTGACTTTAGACCCCCCATCTGTCTCTCCCCAAGCATCCCCTCAGGAAATATCATCAAATATATCTCCCCCTTCTATCACCAGGAAACAGGTCCTCAATACTCTCTCTAAAGCAAACAAACACAACATTTATGGGCCCTGACAATATCCCAGTCTGTCTTCCAAATAGCATGAAACTTGACCTATCAGAGCCTCTGCAATCACTATATAACCAAAGCCTCCAAACAGGCTTCATGCATCACAAATGGAGAACAGCAACCATTATTCCTCTGCACAAAGGCAGTCTATCTACAAACCCTGGAAACTACAGACACATGTCTCAGTAGTCTCATATGTAAAATCATGGAAATACTTATCTTGGTAATGATCAGTAATGACATAGGAAACTTCAAGACAATAGAATCAACACAGTTGATAATTGTGTGCTTACTCACAATAGCCAATGAAAGAGGAGAGGGAAGGGGATATGTAGTCTAGTTAACACAAGAGGCAGGCAACTAGAAAGACAGTTGAGTTTAAAAACAGAACAGTACCAGGGTGGGGAAGTAGGGAAAAACTTAATTTCTGTGTGGCTCATAAGAGACTCAGCTGTTGTCTCTTTCCTAGTTTAAGTATGGAATTTAAAAGCAGAATACTAGTAAAACACAGTGTAAAGAAAATGAGTCGCAATATACAAAACAGAAGGCAATGAAATGTCATAAAATACAAGATAGAAAAAAAAACTAACCTTTTCCTCACAGCAAGTTGTGGCATAGTCTGATTGAGATTTTTTTGTAAAGCCTTGAGATGTCTTATTTTACCCCTTACATAGAAGGTTTAGTTCTTGGCTCCATCCTCAGGTCACAGGTAATTAACCTTAACTGACCTGTTCTAATGTCTGTGTGACTTACAAGAGACACACCTGTGCTCTCTTTCTTAGTCAGCTAAGCAATTTATAAATAACAGGGTGGCTAAGACAGCACATCTTTTGGGTTTTCTGCAATTGATCATTGGGAATATCTGGACAAAGATCAGTGTAATTTCCTTCAGCTAGAGTTCACCTTTGTGATATTCATTTTAATTTATTTAGTCTATATTTTTTGCAAGATGTGTTACTTACCAATCAGTTTTTGATTTAGACATTTTGATATAAATAAGTGGTAAAAATTAAAGATATAAATATATGTTTATATATATATATATATATATATATATATATATATATATATATATATGTGTGTGTGTGTGTGTGTGTGTGTGTGTGTGTGTGTGTGTTTATATATATATATATATATATATATATATATATATATATATATATATATATATATATATATATATATATATATATATATATATATATATATATATATATATATATATATATATATATATATATATATATATATATATATATATATATATATGTTTTTATATATATATATATATATATATATATATATATATATATATAGATGATGTGGTCAAGACAAGATATAAATAATTTAAAGGAATATCTTTACTAGCTTAAGAATTTAAGTTTGTATACATGACAGCATTATATAATTTTGTTTGAGATCGTATTTATGTACTTATGAGTAAGAAACTGCAGTGGTGGTGCTGCGGTAGCGTTGTCGCCTCACAGTAAGATGTCCTGTTAGATTCTTAGCTAGATCGTTTTCTGTGTGGAGACGTGTGTGAATGGGTGTACCTTCATTGAAGGTTGTGCGTCAGGGCCGGTAACTCTGTACGTAAAAATCTACTGCCAATCATTAGCGGACTGGAGTTCCGCTGTGGCGACCCCTAACTGGGAAAAGCCGAAAGACACACACACACACACACACACACACACACACACACACACACACACACACACACACACACACACACACAGTACTTATGAGTAACTATGTTTTGTGCTCATCAGTATGGTATTGTTCCTTTTGTGGCCTTGACTGCTACCATCAAGAGGCCTTAGAGTCAGACACTTTTTTCATTGGGTTTATAATGATCAGCTGAGCATGCTCAGGAAAAGGGGTAGGACTGGCTCTCCAATTAGTAACATGATGAGTGGATGCTCTGGAGCCTTTCCTCCTCCCTTATTCCACTTCCTTTCCTGGTCCAGTTTAGCAGTGTACAAGAGAGAGTCAGTGAGTAGTCTGCAATGCTGTACCTGCGGAATTGTCATGCCTGGCCAAGGGGGCACTAGAAGAATGGTGCTGTGTACTCCAACTGGTGAGGCTGTTTGTCATGCTACTCAGTAAGAGGCTGTCTGGCACACTGCAATCTCACAGTTTAGTTTATAAGTGCTGTGAATGAAAGTATCAGTTGTTATTGTCGTGGCTGTTGTATGTTTACAAATGTGCTGTGACAGGAAAACAAACTGTCCCTTATGTGTAAAGGTATTTATGTTTGGGAAATGTACTTGAGGGACAAACATCATCTGTGCTGTCTGACAGATAGTAGTTACATAGGATTAACAGAGAAAGCCAACTAATGTCTTTAAAAACTGTTAACACATTACACACTGACAGAGAAATGACAGTCAGAAGAGAAGAGCACCTTTATTCATCTGACAGCTTTACAAGTTGATACACATCTTACAATCTCAGAAAGTCTGAGTCTCTTAAGGGTGAGTAGCACTCATAATACAAAAGCATTATAATGTGGTCTCCAGTCTTAGTCATTTGCTAGTAGATGTTCTCAAAACTGATATTACAAATTTCACCTCTCAGACTTTGCTGTAGAAGTGAATTTTTTTGACATCTGTTTTGGGAGCACATAATAGTTAGTTTATGAACACTTACCAGATCATAATCCAGTCTGTAATACACTGTATGACAGTGTTAAACATTGTCAGTTGTTGTTTGCTACACTTCATATAGTTAAGTAAATTATTTGGAAGACTAGCTCATAGATAATACGTATGTTGTTATTTCCTCATTTCTTGATTTATGAATAGCATATATCCTTCTGGTATATTTTTACTTGCAGTGCTTGAAGCCATTAAAAATATTAAATAATATTAATTTTATGAGTGTGTGTACCTCCTAGTCATAAGACATACTTGACTACATCTAGCAGCAAATTTTACATAATATATTGCAATGCCCTGTCCTTAATCATAAAAAAATAGAAAGGCAAACTCAGTACCATACAGTACGTGCAAATACTTAGTCTACACTTACAATGTCTAGACAAACTACAACTTTAAGCTTATGCAATGACATGCAACACCATGTTACACTTGGTTTTGTGTGCAATATGTCTTGCATGGTGGGGGGGTAGCTGTACCCCTTGTCCAAATGTAGAGGCAACACACATACTAGCTTCTTGCCTTTAGCCTGCAGCAGGCTGTGGTCATCCATGTGTGGCCTTATTTTAGCTTGTCTATAGAAAATTATCTGAAGAGTACTACTGTGTTATGTTTAGTTAACTGCAGTAAGGTCTTTTAGTCAACCTTCTAACAAAGTTGTACATGGTGGTATTGGAAAATGTTAGAATTAGACATCGGAGTACTAGTACATTTATCTTTGGAGGGTGAATGTGCAGATTTAGTCTATGGTGCTAAGAGAATTGTATATGATATGAATATACTCAAACTGACTGTGTTTATTCCTGTTTTAATTTTTCCACATTTTTTGGGTTTCTAATACCATGATGGGAATGGACCTCTTTCCTAATTCAAAGTATGATTAATGTTCATGAAATTAGTATTGTTTCAATCTTTGATGTCAGCCAAAAGTACTCTTCGCAGGACCCACAATATGCCCAGAACTGACTCCTTCTGTAATTCATACTGGCTGTTTTTTAATTTCTCCAAGTCTTTTGGGTTTCTTATACCATGACGAGAATGGATCCCTTTTCTAAGTCAAAGTATGATTTAAGGTCATGAAATTAATATTCTTTAAATCTTAGATGTTAGCCAGAAGTGTTCTTTGCAGCAACTTCTATGTGCCCTGTAATGACTCCTTCTGCAATTCATATGGAATTACATGTATCGGTAACATATTTAAGTGCAACTGTAAATTCTTTTTTATAAGGCCCATTGTCCAACTGCTATTTGAACTGTTTGCATATCCTTCTTCCACATTGCCCTTGTTTCTGACTGCAAATCCCGGTATTTTATGACTTTTGTGTCTTTCTGTATGTAAGGCACTGTTTGTTGTCTTTTCATGGACTACTATATCTGGTTTTCTCGCATCTATTTTAACTGTTGGTAATGGGTGATCCCATGTGATATAAACTTCATTATTTTCTGTAATGCTTTTTGGCTCAGGTTTCCAGTGTTTTTCAGCTACTTCATTATTATAATATTTGCACAATCTCCAATGCAACAGTCTTGCCACATTATTATGCCTTTCAGTATACAGTCCTTATGCCATTAGTATATCACAACCAGAAAAAAAAGATGTGCAACTGTTTTCAATTGTGTTTTACAAAACCTACATTTGACTGTTTATTCCAAATGTTCAATGGACTTTATAATCCAATGTGTACGTAGTCCACTACCTTGGGCTGCCAATATTAACCTTTCATCTTTTGGTTTAAATTCACCTCTCCTTAACCATTTATGTGTTCGTTCCTGATCAACATGAGGCTGTTCCAAGATTTTTCTATATTTGCAACCATATTTATGCATTTACCACATTTCTTGTCTTCTCATCTGATCCTTCACCAAATATTCTTTCTTTTGTTTTTTTTTTTACACAGTCAGTTGCTGCTTGAATTTTATCTACATCTGGTTTGATTTCCATTCCTGCTTGACACCAATATGCTTCTACTAAACTAAGCAGGCAAGTCATCTTTGATTTATTCTCCACTTGTGAAGTCAGAAGATATCTATGATTACAGATCTATACATGTAATCAATTTTGAGGAGGCCCATACCTCCTTCAGAACAGGGAATATATACTTTTGGGGTATACATTGATTTTTATAAATAAATTTAGAAGCATGAAGCATCCTTTCCTGTTTTCCTGCCCAAATGGTCCAACACCTTTTGGGACCAGTCAGTTACTCCAAAACTGTAAGTTAGGACAGGAAGAGCAAATTGGTTTATACCTTGGACTTTCTTCCTAGATATCAGTGCTGTTTTCAGTATTAATTTTAGTCTTCTAAAATATTTCCAAGTTTTATTCACATTTGCTCATGTTTTATTATTGATCCTTCATCAGTTCTCAGATATTTATACACTTCCTCTAGCTCAAATTATTTTATATCACATTCTTATCACAGGCTGATGTTTTCTTGGTGCTACAGCTTTCCTGCTTTAAAGGTTGCTTTTGCACATTTATCAAGACCAAATGGCATTTTTATTATCTGAAAAATATTTGACCACTTGCAATTGTACTTTCAGTTCCTCATCTGATGAACTATACAATTTTAAATCATCCACAAAAGGAAGTTTAGAAATCTTTAGACTTGGTTGTTTTCGAGAAGAAAAATTATAGCCATGACCTAATCAATTAAATAGATGGTTTAATGGGTTAAGGGCAAGACAAAAGAGCTGTGGTGACACAAAGAGTCTTCCTGGAATATCCCCTTTTGAATTTCTGCCCCTGGAATAATAATTTGTTCTTAATCATAGTTTAACTGCAAAGTGGTTTGCCACTGTTTCATGGTTACTGTAATGTAATTGATCAATGCAGGTTGTATCTTATACATTTTAAACACTCTTTTATCCATGAAAGTGGGATACAGTCAAATGCTATACTTAGATTCTTACCCTTTTTACAGTTCTCCAATATGACTTTCTTCCCCTAATTACAATTCCCCATTATGACTTTATTTAACAACAAATGATCATTTGTTTCATAGGACTTTTTTTGTTACCCTTTTGTTCTATCGCCATGATTGAGTTTTCTTTTAAATGATTGTGAACTCTGTTGGCATTAATTCCAGTGTATAGTTTATATGTCATCAGAAGGCAAGTTATTTGTCTCTAGTGTTGAAGAGAGCTTGCAGATTCACTCTTAAGCAGGAGTATTGCTTTTCCTGTTGTTAACCAGGTTGGTGTCTGTTATGGGTATGCATATAAATAATTCTGACTCATGGCTAAATCTTCATGTGAAGATGTTAATACTTTTAGTCAGAAGTTAGGTACTACATCTGGGCATGGGGTTTTCGATTTGGGACCTATTCTTAACTTTGTTTCAGTCTTTCTGGCTGTTATTTCATCCCATTTGATATCCAGCACATTTGAACTTCTTATTCTTTCTTTTATTTTTCTATCCATTTAGCATCTTTGTTGTATTCCACAGGATCTTCATAGATATTTCACCAAAATGTATCTATTTCTTCTTTTGTTGGTGGCATTTCAATTCTTTTTGCCTAGTTCCCAATTCACTATAGAACTTTTTTGGGTCATATATAAATTGTTTATTTTGCAAGTTTTTTTTTTTTTTTTTTTGCCTGTGCTAATATTTTTAGTTTATTATTTGTGACAGTGCACAACAGATCTTGATCTGTTCAGATACTGTGCAATTCTTTTATCACATCTATCTTTCTGAGTATTTTTATTGATCTGTTCCCTCTTTTATACTCTTCTAACAGTAACAGTTCTTGACTTAATTGCTTTATAGTTTTCTCTATTCTATACTTCCATGATGGCATTTGATTTCTCCCTTTCCTTTACCTTACTGCCCTGTGTTTTTGTGGTAAGACTTTATTCAGCTACATGGTAATATATCCCATTTACTCCTGTTATATTGCATAAATCTCTATGAACAGTCCTAATTACTGGGGTCATTTGTTCTATCAAACATCTAACTTTTGGGCTTTTATTGACTTTCTGTAATCTATTTCTTTGATTGATCTTAATATGTCTTTTCATCTCTATTAAATCAAGCAAATCTTCTCTTATATCATTTTCTTCTAGACTGAAGGCATGTTCTTTGTTCTCCATATCCTGTGGGCATTCTATAGAAAGTTCCAGAGCATCTTCCTGCACCACATTATCTTCAGTTTCATCCTGTGACATCTGCTGCTCTTTCATATGGTAATTCAATGACCTATCACTCCATAGCATTGACTGTATCAGAGTTTCCATGGTTTCCTGTTCCTTCCCTTGCTATGCAACTCAAACTGAACTTTTGTAGTGGTTTCCTTGGAAGGTTCCAAAGTATCTTCATATGGCAACTGATAAGATTCCATAGTTTCTCCTTAATTTGGATATCCATTGCTCTATCCTGATGTGATGTTATCACGAGTTAGACTTTCTACAATAAATTCTTCACTTCGTAGGTAATTCATAATCTCATTTTCTATTTCTTTAACTTCTGCATTAATAATCCTGTTTTCTGCTTTTCCTCTTTCTTTTCTTATTTTTTGTATTGTACAATTTTCCATATCTGGATGCCTTTTTCTATATTTCTCTTTAACTATCTTTGGTGTTGCTCTTTTTGTATTGATTAGTTTTGCTTTCTCCTTTACATAAATGTTGCACCATATTAAATCTCTTTTTCTTTCCCATGTCCATATTTCTTCTTTAGATGTCTCCTGCTCCTTCTGTTTCTCCTTACATGGTGTACTCATTGTTCCATCATGCTGTGATATAATCTGTGTTATACTTTCTACACTAAATCCTTCACTTTGTAGGTACTCCATAACTTCAACTTCTGTTTTTTTTTTATTTCTTTACTAATCTTCTGTTCTATGTTCTCTCTTTGTGATCTTATTTTTTGTGAAATGTTCCATATTTGGGTGCCTTTGCCTGTATTTCTCTTCAAATATCTTTGAGGATGCTTTTTTTGTATTGATTAATCTGGCATTCTCCTTTACATAAATGTTGCACCATATCAGATCTTTCTTTCTTTCTTTCTTTCTTTCTTTCTTTCTTTCTTTCTTTCTTTCTTTCTTTCTTTCTTTCTTTCTTTCCCATGTCCATGTTTCTTTTTTATAGCCTTCAAAAATCTTTAGATTTCATTCTTTATATTTTCACACTTTCTCAGTCACTTCTTTTTCTAAATGGCCCAAGGTTTCTTGGTCTATATAATGTTTTTCATAAATCTGTTGTATTAAAGAACACACATTTTTGTTTGCAGCTTCTGATACTTTTTCTTGTGAAAATGTTTTTCTTTCCTCTAATTTCTCTCTTAATCTTTTTGTATATTATCTGTCTAGAAATTCTGGGTTTCTTGCATAATAGTAACAATACATATTTTTTTTCGTATTCTCAATACTCTACTCTTTTGACTTTATGGCTGTTTTTTTGGCCTAACAGTTTTTGCGATTTTTGTGGGATACAATTTCTTTCTACAAAAGGAGGCTCCCCTTGTACCTGGCCTGGCCCCATTGTAGGAATGTTTCTTGAGGATTCTGCATTCTTATTTTTTTTCAATCCTGGCAACAGTGTGCCTACCAGGATTGGGCACTTTTTTTTATTTGAGGTCTTGTACGCCTGGTTATCTTTTCTTATTTTTTAACCTGCTTCTGTCCATGATATATGCTGTATAAAATACAGTCTATATATCAGTGTCATATTGGTGAGATTTTATGAAAAACAGGGTCCACCTTGTGAAAGTACTCACCAACAATTGAGGATGAATTCAATTCCAGCAATACTACTCTCCTTTCCTTGCTGAGTTATCTCTCCATTCAGATCCCTATACTGACTGCAGTAAATGTTATTAGATGTACAAACAGATTGCATTGTAAATGATTAGATATATAGTGTGTATTAGCATGACTATGAATATTGTGGCAAGCTGAGTTCTTAATATGAAGGAGTAATGTTGCCCTGCCCTCAACTTCCTTAAATTTTAATGCTCAAGCCACAGTTTCATTTGGTATACATCAGTTAACATTCTGTGTTATATAAAAAGCTTCAGATTTTGCATTCAGGTGAAAGGCTACCCTGCAACATTATTCATAGGTTTGATCCTCCTTCTAAACTTCTGGTTATATCCGACCACAAACTAATCACCTTGGAAATCCACATCCCTCCCACCCCCCACCCTCACGCAAAGGCAACCACCATGAAAAACTTCTCCAAAGCTAATTTTGGACTCCTACAAACAGAGGTGGCTAACTTCACAGCACCCATGCAAATGGAGAATAGTTGCATGACTGCTGAATCATACACAAATGTACTGTACGAACACGTACACAAATGCATGGATCTTGCCATACCCAATAGAGCCAAGATGCTCTCTTCTAAAAAAAGGAAGCCAATCTGGTGGTCCCCCTGCCATAAACAAACTCTACAATAGAAGGAGGAAACTGATGCAGAATAAGGTGAAGTCCCAAGCCTCAACAAAAAGTTGAGATCCCTCATCAAATCCTCTAAAGCTGGCTATCAAAACAGAATTGCAGCAGATAGTAAATACAACCACAAGGCCTTCTATAGTTATGTTAAGAATCTCTACAGCAATACCCATATTTGCTCTTAGCTACTGCACAATGGCACTATACACAGCCAACAGATATTGCCAATATACTGGCCGACAGATTCAGTGCCAACTTTACCCCCCCCAAAAGACCGATCACAATACCAGTAGATTTCCAGGCATCCAGTATTACTGCTGCACAGGTTAAAACAGCACTGTCCAAGGCCAAGAATATAGCTTCTATGGGACATGACAATATCCTTGGCTGTGTTCTAGATGAACTACAGAGTGAACTGGCACCTCATCTGTGTGCCCTGTTCAATCACAGCCTCACCTCAGGCTTTGTCACTACTGAATGATGCACTGCTACAGTCATCCCTCTCCATGAAGGAGGAGCAACTACAGACCCAAGGAACTATTGCCCCATTAGCCTGATGAGTCTGATATGCAAAGCTATGGAACAGATCATCATGGACCTAATAAACAACGATATAGGATATTCTGAACTCTGGACGCCACACAGTTTGGTTTTGTGAAGGGTAGATCATGCCTGCTCAACCTGGTCAACTTCTTTTAGTCAGTCACCAGAGCTGTGGATGAAAGCAAGGTGGTTCATACAGCCTACCTTGATCTGGCCAAGGCCTTTGATACCATTCCCCACTCAGGAATCATAGAAAAATGCACTAAGCTAGGCATCAACCCCTATATCACTAGGTGGGTTGCAAACTGGCTCACAGATAAAACCCACAGAGTGAAAATAGTTGACTCCAAATTAGACTGCTGACCAGTCACAAGTGAATTCCCACAGGGTTCAGCTCTGGGTCCTCTCCTATTTTCTGTCTACTTCTCTGAAGTCCAGGCCAACACAAAAGGACTCTGGCTGACAAAGTTCACAGATAATTGCAAGTTGGGAGCTATTATTAACTCCCCAAGTGATGCTGACATCCTACAGAAAGGCCTCACTGAGACCAATGACTAGTGTCAGAACCATGGCCTTAAGCTCAATGCCAAAAAATGTGTCGTCATCCCCTTTGGGAAAAACCCGGTTCCCATGAATTGCGACACTGATGGTAGTCCACTGAACACAGAAGGCATTATAAGAGATCTGGGAACACAGGTTGACAGCAGCCTCTCTTTTGACCATCACATTGTCACTGTGGTCAGAAAGTCCTTCTATGTGGCACATATCATTACTAAGGGTTTTGCATCTAGGAAGAAAAAGGTCATTGTCTCCCTCTACTCTTCCCTCATTAGGCCAGTCATCGAGTACAATGTCCCATTTGGCATGTACCTCACTAGACACCTGCAACAACTGGAGAGGCCGCAAATGTACCTCACAAAGAGGATCCTAGGCCTTAAACACTAGTCCTATATGGACAGACTCAAAAATCTCTAACTATTCTCTGTCTTATATTGCCTACTTAGAGGCAATCTCTGCTTGACTTACAAAGTCATGTCTGATCCAACTCTGTTAGAAATGCTACATCTAAAGAAATCCCAATCCCTCCACACCACATTCTCCAGAGACCTCAACCTCATTACCCCAATCAACAGAACATGCTGGAAATACAGGTTCATAACCCAGAGAATGCCCATGCTATGGAATAGACTCCCCATACATGTCAAACAGAGCACCTCATTGGAACTCTTCAAGAGAGATCTTGATGAGTGGATGCAAAATAGAAAATTCACCCCAGGGGATCACTCCAGTGGCTCTACTCGACAGAGGCACTGGGAACTAAGGTCAAGTGGCATGATGCCAGGGTAATCCTATGGGCTAGGCTTGCAAAGGCTCCAGGTCAATTAGCCTAGTACACACCTTTGAGCCTATGAACCTATGAACAGCTGGTGCCATAATGCTAGAGATATGTAGAGCCCAGGTTTAAGCACAGTTATAAATGTGCAAAGTTCTGTAACATGATATTGTTGTGAAGTACATCCATACCCTATATGCCAGATGTATTGGCAAATACTTTCATGATGTACAGAAGAAGTCTTGTAATCTTGAGAATTACCACTCCATATTATATGAGCCAATAAGAATGCTAAAATGAAAATCTTCATATTTATTTAATGATAAAGTGAAAGTGTGCTTTAGTCAGTGGCAGGCACTATCCTTAAATATGCTGCACTGTCCTCATGGGATAGTGCAGGGTAGAAATCATATATCAGAGCACAGCAAGACTGATAAAAAATGTAGCACAATCTAGTAAGCCCTGCAAACCATCTTACCTGATCATGTAGCCACAGCATGCCAGGAGTGGAGCAGTTACATGTTATCCCCTGTCAGAACTTTCTATGTTCTATAGAGTACATTCATTTTATATTGTGTCCTTACCAACAAAAATCATGAGACTAGAACCATCTACCAAAACATGGTATCTGAATAACAGAAGACATAATTTTACTGTTGCGACATTGGGTTGCAAATCACTACAGAACTCTGCAACATGAATACATACTGCTGAAATTTCAATAACTTTGTGTGTGGCAGCACACTGCCAGTGGTAGCTCCAACTCCTGTAGTGTGTCCATGCAGCTAACACAATTACACTCCCTACTACCCAGAGTTGCGACACAGACATTTTCCCACAAGTAGCAGCACATCCAGTACATCCCTTCATTAAAATAATGTTCAAATAATGTTTGCTCTGTTTCCATAGCATAGGAGCCTGAATCAATCCTGAGTCATTCCCTTGTATAACAGCAGAGTAGGGAATAACACCTTCTGTGATGTTATTCCATACTCACTGGAATGACAGTGTCAGTTGTATGCTGGGGCTGTGACTGGGAGTATATTTCCAGATCTGCTTTCTAAGATATAACCACAGACAGGACAATCAGTAATTCTCAGGGCAGTGATCAAATGGTAACAACAACTGTAATGCACTGTAATGGATAACAGCTAATGTGCATGGCATTGTGAAAAGGTAGTTGGAGAAATAGAAGCTTTTGTAAGTTATGTGAAAATGGAGTTTGTTTTTCCACAGTAACTTTAATTCTTAACTTTCTAGAATGTACTATCATAGTAATTTCTTGAAGTTTTGTCTAAAAAGTACATTATATAAGCTACAGCGATACTGGCAAGGGATCTATGGCATTTTAAAACTTATGAAAGTAGTTATTATTAATTAGGTTTACACAGACCACCAGTTGGGTCTATATTGAAAACTCGAACGTTGACTTACCCGAACACCTAAACGCCGACACGTCTTCATCGAACCACAAAAACATTGATCGTCCTGAAGCGTGAAATCCAAAACGTCGATTTGTCATGTTTGGCCCTTCTGCGGTATAGCTCCGTAAGGTAAGTGTGTGATAGTTACGGACCTTAGGGTTAGGGTGCGGGTTAAGTTAAGTGCATACTTGATGGTATATGAAAGATTTAGTGTAGGGTTAGAAGTAGGGTTTTGTTTAGAGTTAGAAATAAGGTTTTGTTTAGTGTATTTATGTGGTTTATTTAGTTAGGCATTATGTAGCGGGTGGTGGGATGGGACAGCTATGATATTTCGAGTTTTTGAATTTCGTGGTTTAGGGCGTTCAGTGTATTTTCGGTTCATGGAATATGTGTTGGCGTTTAGGTGTTCGGGTAAGTCAATGTTTGAGTTTTCAATATAGACCCCTACCAAACATGCACACACACACACACACACACACACACACACACACACACACACACACACACACACACACACACACACACACACACACACACGACTTAAAATACTGCAATGATATTGCAGTATGCAGCAGACAAAAACAATCTGTAAGAAAGTATGTACTTGTCGTGGAATTTATAATTTGATTTTAGAGCATAATCTATCAGTCACATGAGCTCTGGTCACTGCAAATAAATGAATCAGCTGAAGCCTGTATGGTGAAACACAATTCCACATTGTTCCAGTAATACTGTGTGTCTTAACATCACTGGTGTGCTGTGTAACAGGGAACATTAAATGTCACCCTCTTTCATTAAGTATGTACTTGTTCAGCTTATTAATAATTTCTCCAGACCTAACTTCTGAACTTGAGCGGGCACAATACAGTAGTAGATTGCGATAATCTGTCTAAGCAGATGATACTCCTTAGTGATCGTTATCTTGCACTGTCACATTTTTCAGCTGCAAAGCCAGAATTACCAGGTCTTCATGTACAGTACTGCTTGTCGGAAGATATATGACAATCAGTATCCATTGCTCTTTTCGCTGGCAGATTAGATTTTAATGCACCAAGCAAGTTTTGTTACAGCATTATACTGTACTTTGTACAGTAAAATATTTCTGCAATACTTTGGCAGCATTCCCTGTTTTCTTACCCTTGAACTCTGAGTATGCTTGAAGCAGAGTAGAACAATTTGGAAAATACATAAACACAAAATTACTCTTGTGAGGAGTTACTCAAACAATGTTCTGATTAAATTGTTCCTAAACCTGGAACACAATGATCTTGTTGTTTGACCAGACCACTGATTTAACACAACAATCTAGTTAATTTAATCATGTCATTGATTGAATAAAGACACTGCAAGTAAAAATAAGGACAGTAAAATGTTGGAAATCTAAATATGATTTTTATAAACTTAAGCTCAAAGCCTGGTAGTAAACAATGTGTAACTTAAATATACATGCATAAACAGATAGTTTGATGATCTTAAGCATAATCAGATGTTTTTAAATGAATCATTCTCTTTAGAGGTGTATAATTCAATGCTTTTTTATGAGCAAATATGTCTCCCTATTTATTTAATAATTTGCAAAGAACTTTGTTAAAATACACAACAGCCAAAACTGCAGGTGACATCTCAAAGTAAGTGTTATGGCAGGGGAATTCCTGTTGTGAGGGCTTGGCCCCTCACCCCTTTGCTCATATATATTGAATCAATGGTTGCACAACCTTGAGAGAAAAAGTAACTCCCAGTTACGGTAAAAAAACGTACTTGTGCAGTGTTGGTATCTCAGTAGAGTTGATACATAGAAAACTGTAGTGAGAGCTGTGATTTTAAGAGTGGATATCAGGAAAATAGCATTCTGGGAGATACTAGTTACTGAACAGCACAACTCTCATATTATACCATGGCAAACGCACGCTGATTGGCCAGCATAAATCGAGTTATACTAATGGAAAAGGTCCGTCGCACTTTTTCCATTAGTATATTTTTATTTAACATTTGTTGACCAGGAAAGTCCGAATAGGTTTAACAGAGCCTGTTTTAAAATAAGCAACGGAGATCTCCGAATGTCAGAATAACAACTCCACTGTTTGTTGGTTGTGGGTTACCCATCGTTGGGTTTTGTTTTATCCCTCGGCTTTGCCCTCGACCACCAAACCACGCCAAGGTAATTTAGCATTACCCACACCCAGGCGTGGGTTATTGCTATATAAATACATGGCAAAGAGACCCTTTGAGCAACATATGAGCAACTGCATAACAACATCTAAGAAAGAGTTAAAACTGAGCATTACATTAAAGGCTATGTGTTGCATAGTGCTGTTGTCTCAGTGGAGATATTTTGCTATTCAGTTATCAAATAATATCCATGTGTTAAGCAGGTTATAGAGTTCATGAAATAGAAATTATCTTGATTACATTTGTCTTATCCATTTATTCAGTATATATAAACAGTGAGCAATAAGGAGAATGTAGCAAGTATTTCAGTATAAACATTCTGATTTAGTTGAACCTGGAATGTTTTACTTAAATGACCATGTACTACAGCAAGAAATGACTTGGACTTTAACAGTCAGTATCCATCAGTTGGTACAATAAGAGAAGAAACTGCAATGTGACATTATGTTAGTATATAGTGTTAATACATTGGCTGTGTTTTTAGCAGTAGTATGGGTCAGTGTACCGTGAAACTTCCTCATGAGAACAAAGTTGTTGTTGGAATTATATCATATCTTATACATTTTCGCACAGCAGTCTTCATGATGTGTGTGTTTTTCAGACTATACACATTACATGCTCTCAGGTATCAAGTGACCTCCTGAGAGTCGTACAGCATGCAAATGGAGGTTGAGGAAATCAAATCCTGGACTACTTTATGAAGGGCACTAACAGATCATATCCTTAATCCTTTATGCTAAATTCCTCATACCCAATGAGTTTTGAAAACTGTATGATTACTAAAGCATATGACTTGGTGTGAGGTATTATGTTATATTGTTACTTTGATCTACAAAACATGTTCTGTAAGCACAGATGTTCAAGAGATGATTTAGTTCTCCATTCACAAGAACTACTTAGTTTAAATATGTTATACAGTTTCTTGAAAAATGTACACATGCTATTACACATTTATTAAAAAGAGAAAAAATATGAATATCAGAAAATAAATGTATGTTCAACACACTATATACTATGATCTTTGAATACAAGCTTGATACACACATCCATTTTATCAGACATGCATGCATATTTTCTTTTATTAGTTCTGCGATTTATTTGAACAATAGTATGTACAGAATTCCCAGCGCAAGACAACTATTTATATACCTTTAAAATATATTAATTTGACAAAACATTGAATGACTAAATGTGAAACTTGAATGCAAATTTCCATGGTTCTAAAGGTGCAGCTGTTATATTTTAAATAATTCATAGGCATTGCAAATGATTTCTTTCAATCTCCTTACTGACAGAATGGAAGTGCAATGCTAAAAAACATATTGGGATGTGCAAATTCTTTTTGAATTCTCTTGTACTAAATAAGGCACATGCTGGAAGCATCTCTTAAATGCTAAATGCAAATGAAACCCTGAAAGTGATGTATTGTGCTTCACAGCTGTTACATGGCATGCTAGGTAAATAGAATCAAATCTTTCCTACAACTATTATGAACCATTATGGAAAACAATGCATTATAAAGAATGTAAGTTCAGCCCAGTTGCTCCATTGCTGTCCAGCACAGCAAACTAAGACACATGGCTTCTTTTTAAAGAAACTGTTCGGGTTATATATTGTAGTATACATACACAGCCATAACACTATCGTGAAATTTATTATGGATATTTATATGCATTGCACTTTATTTTGTTTCTGTCAGAGGCTGTATTTTTACTTGCAGAATATATTACACATTGCAGATTATGAGGCAGATATTAAATAAATTCACAAAACGACAAATAATGTTACGTTTTTTCAGAGGAAAGTAAAGTGCATGAATGTAATGCCAGGCTTTCATTAATTAAAAATTGACAGAGCAGTGAGAGAGAAACACAGCCAAAAGCTTATCAATGAAAAACACTTAATACTTTCTATCCATTAGCAGATTTGTATAAACCAGTAATTAAGTATTCCTTATTGATGTTTTTTTTTTTAAATCAAGTAGTATATACAAGCTTTTAGTAAAGTGACCAAAATGCTGAGGTCTTCTTCTTTTCCCATACTGTGCACCTGTTGAGACAAACAAAACCTCCAAAAAATCATTCATGTGTATGGAGTATGTCAAGAATCATTCTCCTTTTTAGCAGTACAATGTGTATTAAAGAATATCACAGTGCCCATTAAGGAAGTAGGTAAACAACATAAGTAAGCAGATGTACAACTTAAGACAAAAGCATGAAATAAATCTCTGATTCAAAGAATTAACATGGGAAAGAGACAATAGAACAGGGTTACACCCTCCACTCATCATAATTGTCATGGCAACCCTTGATAAGAAATACTATATTACAGTATTTACCTGAAGTTATTTTCATGGATATCATCACAGAAGAAACAAACTACACTATCAGCAGACCCCATTGTGAGGAATACAGGGATGAAACTCTGACCACCACATAACCTACCAGAGTTCAAGTAATAGCAGAGGGACTGGAGGAGACAGAGAGGGCACCGTAGTAAAGAGCAGTTCTGCAGGCTCACCCACTCTGGCACAGAGGGAGGGAGGGGTTTCTGCCTGTGATAAGATACACTGCTATTGATGGAGAGTGTCTATATCATAACATTGACAGCTTAGGTTGTTGAATCCAAAAACATCTACACCTAACCGTCAAAAGCTTACAATAGTGAATGGCCACATAATCTAATTCTTTCCTCGGGAAAGAATTTGAGTGGCCGTCCAGAAACAAAATAAACAAACACACCCAAACATACTGGGGTGCTTCGGTACACACACCCCTCTTAACTAAACAGACCAACTCTGAGATCACTCTACATTGGGGAAAGGGCAAATTCACGATAACGGACACACAAATTCTTTCCCGAGGAAAGAATTTGATAATGTGACCATTCGCTATTATAAGCTTTCAACACTTAGGTGTCAATGTATAAGCATCCGACAATCTAAGCTGTTGACAATACAACAGAAACCCTATGGAGATTGTGCTGCAGTCATGAGGCATATAGTCATTAAAAAGGGCATTTGTGGACCCCAGAGTTAAACAGCATTGCATGTGGTGGTTAGTGGGATGTCACAAGCTCTATCCAGAAAAGGCATTCCAAAAAATCTCCTGGCATGCAGTACCAATGTATGTGTTGCTACTGGCTGCTCAGCTACACACTACCTTCCCAACTCTCTACTGCTGAAATCCTGGGCCTAGGTGACAGTACTGTGAACAAATAAGGTCAAATGATGCAGCTGGGCAACTAACGGTCAGATGAGGGCAAGACAATGGACAGAAAAAAATAAATTATACTACCAGCAATTCAGTCCTCTGTGGAGTAAATGGGAGCTTTATTAATGAAACATAACACACACAGAGACAAAGTGGAGAGAGGGGAAATCCGTCCTCTTAAGGAACTCTTTATTTAGGGGGTGAAGAAATTGTTAACAGGAGACAGAGAAAAGTACTCCCCTACACATGCTCAAGGGAAAATGAATGTCACTAGTCCACAAAAAAAAAAAGCCAACCAGTGTATCACTGAATGCTTTTTCCCATAGTAAATCA
>NC_056728.1:655873559-655926059 GCF_019279795.1 Protopterus annectens
CATCAGGAATGCACACACACACCTGAACAAGAACTCAATAATGATGTACACGCACAGACCAGAATAATAATAGAGCATGTGTTTGGGATGCTCAGGTCATGGTTCCGGTGCCTGGACACATCCGGCGGAGCCTTGCAGTGCTCACCAGCTACATGAGGCACAGAGTGACTCAGAGGAGGAACAACCTGAGCCTGCCCTGGTAGGCAGAAGGAAGCATGCCCAGTATGCCCTGGTCTTGGCAAAGAGGCAACACATAGCACATACACTGACACAGCAGGGACCCAGGGAATAACACCTCTCTCTGACTCACACATACAGTAAAAGGGACGGCAAACATGCCACTACCTGTGCTCAACCATTTGAAGGAAGTGTACTATGTGCATCTGACATAGGCAGCCCTCCAGCACCATCCTCAATACCGGCACACCCACAAGGTAAGTCACTGTCTTTACCAATTGCCAAATGGAGTAGTATGTGTGTTTACCTGTATCTATGGTATGGATGTGAGCATGCAAGGGAATCAGGGTGGCTGAAAGGAATGCCAGCAGATAGTAGATACCTATAGTGGCAGCATGAGATCTGTAACAAATACTGGTGTCACCATAGTAGCCAGTACTACACATGGTAACAAAACCCACTGCAGGAAATGTGCTAGGCCACATGTGTGTCCATATGACACACACATGCCAGTCAGGGAGGTTCACATACCCAACAACAGTCTCAGCCAGCCGGACAGGTGTAGACAGACACAAACAAAGGCTGTGCTAAGGCCTCTGAATGATGCCTATAGGTAACCTTCTCCCCCAGGCTTACACAGACTTACTACATCAGGTCAGGCAGTGGGATATTAGTTCTGAAGGATAGGAAGTCAGAAAGTAATATGTAGGTCAATCAAACCTAAGACCTGTAGTACACTGATATGCCTCTAGTCAGCATGATTAGAAAACAGAATGAAATGGAGTACCTGACATACCAGTACAGTCATAGCAAATGTGTACAAGTGTCAGGTGTGCCCCCCCCAATCCTGTGTAGCAATGTAGAAACAGTCAGGTGCCCCCCCCCCAAATCCTATGTAGACATGTAGTAACAGTCAGGTGTGCTCCCCCAATCATATGTAGAAAAGTAGAAATGGTCTGGTGTGCCCCCCAATCCGATGTACACATGTTGTAACAGTCAGGTGTGGCCTCCCCCAAATCCTATGTAGAAATGTAGTAACAGTCAGGTGTGCCCCCCCAATCCAATGTAAACATGCAGTAACATGTTTGTGTAGGTATAATACCAGTGGAGAACAGATGCCCAAAGGTGGCCAAGTTAACAGGATAGATTGTAGCATGTGTACAATATGCAGGTGTGTGTGTGTGTGTGTGTGTGTGTGTGTGTGTGTGTGTGTGTGTGTGTGTGTGTGTGTGTGTGTGTGTGTGTGTGTCATATTTTGTGAGAGTGTTCAGTATGTATGTATGTATGTTGAGGTTTGAAATGGTGGCCATTGCCCACTACTGCTGATGACAGGGCCAAGTCCTCACAATTGCAGTGCCAAAGACAATTCCCCCCAGTATAACACATTCTAGCAGCAAGCCATTTTAAATGTATGGTGGTAATATGTGTCACCATCTGAAAAATGGACATGGCATGGCTGTTGGGCTAGATATACAAACAGTACACAGGGAAAAGTACCCCAGACATACAGTATATAATGTGTAACCGTGAAATGGACACATCCTTGGAATTGTACATACAGGTATGCGGCACATTATCTGGGCCTGTAGTAGGGAATACTGGTGTTGTCTGGCCAAACACTTGCAGATCACAAAGGTGATAGGACTGATGTAGTGGGAAACACCTGATGTACGATGCCCAGGGCATTATAACTGGAATGCCCCAAGCATATCTGTGAGTCAGGTGCAAGTAGTGTCCATAGCACACATGCACCCAGCTCACCCAAACACTACCCACAGGTACCTCTCTGGTCATATCCCTCTTGTTGGGAATGGGTACAATATGACCCCCCCACCTGTGTATGGTTATAGCAAAAGAATGCAGCATGCAGTGCAGTTGCCCCATGCAGGTGTGTTCCTAGCTGTAAGTAGCACCCTGCCAGCATCCACACCACCTGATCAATACTGATAGAAAGTATTGGCAAGAACATCTTGCAGACCTACCCTGTCACCTCAGGGGAATATACTGTATGGCGGTCTGGGACTGTAGGGCCGACAGAATACAACGGCCTGTCACAGCTGGGCTGCATCACCACCAAATGGCCTACAGGCCTCTGCCAAAGGCCTGTGTCTCACACGTACTGCCATTGCATGTTATGTCATGGACACCCAAATAACAACATAACACACTCCACATAAGCCATATGCAAGGCCATGTGGGAAAACCACATTAACATGTTCACCATGTCCCACTGCATGAAGTGTGAACCAACACCAAAACACAGCTGTGATGAGGTGATAACCTTAGGGAAAGCATCAGAGAATGTATGCATAATGTATAGAATAGGATAGAATAATAGAGGGGGTGGGAGCATGGGCAGCATGGAATGTGCAAGGTCCGACACACAGCCATGTGCACTTACTATCCCCGGCTGCAAACACATACATGGGTGGCTATAATCCTGACCATACACCACAATAGGGGTAATGTCCTGACTTAAGACCCCTGCCTCTGGGTAACCTGTGTAAATCTGTACAGCTGTGAGGTATTGCCACAGCAAGATAAGGCCATACTGTCATGTTGATGGATGTGCAAGTATGGGATCATCTGCCAGCACTGTACCAAGGTGCAGAACTGGATACACAGACCCAACAGCAAGTGTCTGCAGTTCCACCCCAAGAATGGCATAACTCTCCATGAATAGGTAGGCGTTTGCCCACAATACTGGACACAGCTGCATTCACTCTTGTTCCCCAGGACATCACTGTGAGCAAGAATGGTTACCTGACAGTACTTGAGGACATAAAATATCACAGTGTATAACAGTACATATGTCTGAATATCTCTAACACCAGTACCATGTAGCAGAAGCAGCGCAGACATAAACACCTACAGTACACACTATCCTTTGCTCAGTTTGACCCATATTGCCAACTGTTCTACAGATATCCTGCAGAAACAGTTTGCTACCTGTTGGTGTAGAAAACAAAGATCTGCACTGGAGTACTAACTACCTGGAATGGATCCACATATTCAATACAGAAGGGCATACTGCGCATTCTCACACACTTAGAGAAATGAAGGCAATGTCAGACAACAACATACTAAAAGGTTATACTGGGCATGCTATGAAGCCCATGTCTGCAAACAACAGTGGACCATACATATCTGACAGCTGCAGATGATGGTGCATACACTCCTCAGTATGCACCACTCATGCTTTGCGCACACATTGCATAGGAATACAGACATATATTCAAGGACAGCACACTATAATATGCCAAAAGTAGACATACATAGATGTGTGGAAGAGAGTGACAGTGACAATGAGCCTTCCATCATGAGGCCTGTCCCACCCAGCACACAGCCAAATGGCTACAACCACATGATGTGTAAATGTCACTCACTGTAGAAATTAATCACTGGTATTGGTCAGCAGTACAGACTCTTTGTGGTGCAAGTCATAGCTGTGAAACATGACTGTGCAAGGCAGTAGTCATCTAGCAGTTGTATACATGTACCTGCGGAATATAAACATGCGTGTGCCTGAGTGTGGTGTGTCAACCTCTAGATGAATGGGTTATGACCCATGCACACACACTGCCCTCCCCATAGCCCTACTATGACAAGCCTGCTGATGTCATCCACTTTGAAATACACCTTTGGAAATTGAGTCACACACTAATCTCTGTGGTGTGTCCTTAAACTGAGTAATGCTGTAGTGTGATAAACTAACTAGGTAGAAGTTCTAATCCCAGACATGGCAACTGTGTGTGTGTGTGTGTGTGTGTGTGTGTGTGTGTGTGTGTGTGTGTGTGTGTGTGTGTGTGTGTGTGTGTGTGTGTGTGTGTGTGTGTCTATCTGTGTAGCAAGCAATGTTTTTAGGCTAGTCACACTCCCTACAATTCAAATGGCCTACTTTGGCAAGGCTGCTGATGTCATTCACTGTAAAATACACCTTTGGGAAAGAAGCAGCTCAGTAATCTGAAGACATTATCAGCCAGAAACTAGTAGTCCATTGGCCATTTTGGGTCAATTCCTAGCTCTTTTCAACCCCCTGCTATAAAGCACACTAAAGTGCGTGTTAGCGCGATTTAGCGCGATTTAGCCCGGAGTTGCCACCGGAGCACACAAGAGCAGCGGCGGTTAATTGGGGTTAAACTATTCAGGCCACCTAAAGTCAACTCTTCATTTTTTCCCTTAGAACAGCTTCTCTTGAACTCTACTTCTAACCAAAACAGCCTATTCTCTATCTGAAAGATCCAGCTATACTAGACTCCTAAGCAGACTATTCTCTAGCTGGGAAGCTTGCACTTGCTCCTAAAGTACTTTCTACTCTGATATAGCACTTTTTTATTATACATAGCACTCCACCAGCCTAAAACCCCTCTTTCAATCACCCACATCCCTCGAAGTCTTTTCAAACTCAATTAACAGAAAGTTCTTTGTCCTCTCCTTCTAGCATGTCGAGGAGTCAGTTGCTAGTGTCCTCTCCTGCCCAGCTGGTGAATCTGGGAATATTGAGGCAATGTTACAATTGCCTCATGTACACAGACAACCCTCTCCTTCTCCCACAAAACACAAATACATAGGTTCATAGGTTCATAGGTTCATACTAGGCTATCTGCCCTGGGGCATTTAAAAGCCTAGCCAGAGTGTGTGTGGCTTTCACCACCCCTTAGGATAAGAATACTATACCCATTAGTTTGCTGTGCCTCTGTCCAGCAGTGATACAGAGATGATTCCCGGGGTAAACCTACGATCTCCCATCCACTCGTCAAGCTTTCTCTTGAACAGAGTCAGTGAGGGGCTCTGCCTCACATGGACTGGGATTCTGTTCCATAGTGTAGGGAGTCTCTGGGTGATGAATCTGTCCCTCCAGCACGTCCTATTTATATCCGTGTTGAGGTTTAAGTCTCTTGCTCTCGTGGCTCTGGTGGATTTGGATTTTTGAGGTGGAGCATGTCCATTAATTCCGGGTTGGACATGGCCTTGTATGTCAGGCACAGATCACCTCTGAGCAGACGGTATGCGACTGAATAGAGCTGGAGTTTCTTCAGTCGGGCATCGTATGACATATGTTTGAGCCCCTTTATCCTTTTGGTGAGGAACTTTTGGGGTCTTTCCAACTGCTGCAGGTGTCGGGTAAGGTACATTCAATGGGGCGTTGTACTCAATCATTGGTCTAATAAGTGAAGAGTACAGGGGTACAATGACCTCTCCTGATCTGGATGTGAATCCCTTCATGATCAGGTGGGCAATGTAGAAGGTCTTCCTAACCACTTTGGCAATGTGAGTGTCAAAAGAGAGGTTACTGTCAACTTGGGTCCCCAGGTCCCTGATAACTTCTTCCGTGTTTAATGGATTACCACCTATGTGGTAATTAGGGGTTACCTTGTTTTTCCCAAAGGGTATGACTATACATTTTTTGGCATTTAGCTTAAGGCCATGGCTCTGGCACCAGTTATCCATTTCGATGAGACCTGTCTGGAGGATGTCTGTGTCTGATGGAGTGTCAATTATGGTGCACAGTTTGCAGTCATCTGCAAATTTTGTCAGCCACAATCCCCCTATGTTTGCCTGCACTTCAGAAAAATAAATGCCGAACAAGAGGGGGCCCAGGACTGAGCCCTGTGGGACACCGCTCGTGACCGGCTTAGAGTCTGACATGGCACCAGCAACTCTAACCCTGTGTGTTGTGTCCTTGAGCCAGTTTGCAACCCATCTTGTGACATATGGGTTTACATCTAAGCTGGTGAGCTTTTCTATGATGCCCGAGTGGGGTATTGTGTCGAACGCTTTTGCTATGTCAAGGTAGGCTGTGTGAACTGCCTTACCCTCATCAATGGCCTTAGTGACTCTTTTGAAAAAGTCGACCAAGTTCAAGAGGCAGGATCTGCCCTTGACAAAGCCAAATTGGGTAGGATCCAGTGACATGCGAGAGATGCAACTATATAGCCAAACTGGAGGCCGAGCTCTCTCAACATAAGACTGGAAAGACCAGACAGGAGGAGAAGGGAACCACACACACCACAAACCCAGTCTCACATAGTACTATCAAAACTTCAAATCATACACATAAACACACAAAGACATACTCGGAGGCTCTGATCAAAAATCTACCAAAACAGCAGAGGCCACCAAAGCATACACCCAAACAACTGCCACCTCATGACACAACACATGCAACACATAGACCACAAAGTCAGTGTGCCAAACAGTCACAGCCCTTAAGGCCAAACACAATGCCAGACACACTTGTCATAGGTGACTCCATAGTCAGACACATTGACATCCCACTCACCAGATTGAGTAAGGAGAAGGTCACACTAAGCTGCCTGTCGGGTGCTAGAATCCGCCACATAATGCAAGCACTCAGGTCACTCAACAGCAAGTACAAGTATGACTCAGTCATTGTCCATGCTGGTGTGAATGACCTGAGATGTACCTCCCTGGACTACATGAAAAGAGACATAGAGGAGCTCTCTGATTATGTAGCCCAGGCAGGTATGACCCTGACCCTGAGCAGTATCCTACCTTCACCAAGAATGATGCCACAATACAGAGACAAGATGATCAGCTTTAATAATTGGCTTAATCTCTGGTGTCATTCAAAGGGGATCCAATGTCTGTCTGCCTGGGATGACATGCTGGACAAGCCACGATGCTTCGCAAGGGACGGCTTGCACCTGTCACCCCTGGGCTTCCGGATATTGGCAAAGGCCCTTGCCACCCCCATAGTGCCTTTTTTAGGCAAGGCTCAAATTCTAAACCTACCACCCTAGAATACAAAAAAGAAAATAAACTAAGGATAATGCTGCTCAATGCCAGAAGTCTAAACCTCAAGATGCACGCACTCGAAGCCCTTCTCAGTATGGAGAGCATCGATGTCTGTGCTGTGACTGAAACCTGGTTCAAGGCTCCTGAGAGCACCCCGGCACTATCAGGTTATACCTCATATCATGTGTTCTGGCCCCAAAATCCGGACCACACCAAGAAAGGAGGGGGGTATCCATATTCATCAAGGATACCCACACATCCAGGTTGGTGGCAACGTACGAATCATCGGAGACCATCCAGGTGCAAGTAACCATAGGAAAGACTGCTCTGCAATTTGTAGCATGTTACAGGCCACCCTCTCAAACTCAGGAACATCACACAGCTTTCCTGAAAACACTCGAGGGGATAAATGTATCTCCAAACACCATCATATTAGGTGATTTCAACTACCCGAATGTAGACTGGAATTATTACTCAAGCCCCAACACTCCAGCCCAAAGGTTCCTGGAGTTCATAAACTCAAATGCCATGGAACAACTAGTCACCATCCCCACGAGAAGAGAAAACATACTAGATCTCATCATCATGAACATGGGGACAAAATGTTCAGCACCAGAGGTGTACCCCTCATTGGTGAGATCAGATCATAAACTAATCTCATTGGAAGTCCACATCCCGCCCCCACCCAGATTAAAAAAAACACAGTGAAGAACTTCTCAAAAGCCAACTTCACACTTCTTAAGACTGATGTGGTTTCCTTCAAGGCCCCCGAGCCAGTGGAAACCATTACCCAAACAGCTGAATCACTTACAAATGCCTTCTATCAGCACCTCCAGGACTGCATGGATCAGGCAATCCCAAACAAAACAAAGACTCTTTTTACCAAAGGCAAGTGCCCAGTCTGGTGGACCCCAGCCATTAACAAACTCTACAATAAAAGGAGAAAGCTACTACAAGATAGAGCAAAATCCTTAAAAGGGAAGACACCCTTGATCACTATAAGTAAAAAACTACGATCGCTCATAAAATCATCCAAGGCTAATTTTGAAAGAAACATCACTAAGGACTCAAAAGACAATCATAAGGCCTTTTTTAGCTATGTTAGAAACCTGGGAGGAAACTCCCAGATATGCTCAGAATTAGTCCAAAATGATGTAAAAATCACTGAACCAACAGACATTGCCCACATACTGGCTGACAGGTTCAGTGCAAATTCCCCCCCCCCCCAAAAGGAGAGATATCTATCCCAGTGGATTGTAGCCTCCCACACATCTCAAAGGCTCAGGTGAAAACTGCTCTCTCCAAGGCAAAAAACACAGCATCTATGGGACCAGATGGTGTCCCCGGTTGTGTGCTCCACGAACTCAATGAGGAATTAAACCCGCTGTTAGGGCAGCTGTTTAATCTTAGCCTCACCTCAGGATACGTACCCAAGGAGTGGCGTACGGCAACTGTGGTCCCACTTCACAAAGGCGGTGCCTCCACTGACCCTGGTAATTACCGCCCCATCAGCTTGACAAGCCTAATCTGCAAAGCTATGTAGTGGATCATAATGGAACTCATAAATAAAGACATAGGGGACTTACAGATATTGGATCCAACCCAGTTTGGCTTTGTCAAGGGCAGATCATGCCTTTTAAACTTGGTTGATTTTTTTGAAACAGTCACCAAGGCCATTGATGAGGGCAAGGCAGTCCACACAGCCTACCTTGACCTTGCAAAAGCTTTCGACACAATACCCCACTCGGGTATCATAGAAAAACTCACCGACTTAAATGTAAACCCATACGTCACAAGATGGGTTGCAAACTGGCTAAGTGACAGAACCCACAGGGTCAGAGTGGCTGGAGCCATGTCAGACTCCAAGCCGGTCACAAGTGGTGTCCCACAGGGCTCAGTCCTAGGCCCCCTCTTGTTCGGCATCTACTTTTCAGAAGTACAGGCAAACACAGGAGGATTATGGCTGACTAAGTTTGCAGATGACTGCAAACTGGGCGCCATAGTTGAAAACACATCAGACACAGATATCCTCCAGAAGGGTCTCATAGAAACGGATAACTGGTGCCAGAGCCATGGCCTAAAGTTAAACGCCAAAAAATGCATAGTCATACCCTTCAGGAAAAACAAGGTTACCCCTAGCTACCATATAGGTTGCAATCCACTAAGCACAGAAGAGGTTATCAGGGATCTGGGGACCCAGGTTGACAGTAACCTTTCATTTGACACCCACGTTGCCAAGGTAGTTAGGAAAACCTTCTACATTGCCCACCTAATCATGAAGGGATTCACATCTAGATCAAGGGAGGTCATTGTTCCCCTGTACTCATCACTCGTCAGACCAATGAATGAGTACAATGCCCCATTCGGAATGTATCTTACCCGACACCTGCAGCAATTGGAAAGGCCCCAAAAGTTCCTCACCAAGAGGATAAAGGGTCTCAAAAATATGTCTTATGCTGCCCGACTGAAGGAACTCCAGCTCTATTCGGTCGCATACCGTCTGCTCAGAGGTGACCTGTGCCTAACATATAAGGCCATGTCAAACCTGGAATTGATGGACATGTTCCACCTCAAAAAATCTAAATCCATAAGAAATACAAGAGGAAGAGACTTAAACCTTAACACAGTTATAAATAGGACGTGCTGGAGGGACAGATTCATCACCCAGAGACTCCCTATGCTGTGGAACAAAATCGCAGTACATGTGAGGCAGAGCACCTCGCTGGCCCTGTTCAAGAGAAATCTTGACAAATGGATGGGAGATCGCAGGTTTACCCCGGGGATCACCTCAGTGTCACTACTAGACAGAGGCACGGTAAACTAATGGGCACAGTACCGTTCAAACTTAAGGGGTGGTGAAAGCCACAAAACTTTGGGCTAGGCTTATAAATGCCCTAGGGCAGATAGCCTAGTATGAACCTATGAACCTATAATCTCTGTGGTGCATCCTATAACTGCATAATGCTGTAGTGTGATAAACTAGCTAGGTAGGTGTTCTAATTCCAGACATGGCAACTGTGTGTGTCTCTGTCTGTGTAGGGGGCAATGCTTTTTAGGCTAGTCACACTCACTACCATTCATATGCCCTACTTTGGCAAGACTGCTGATGTCATCCACTGTGAAATACACCTTTGGGAAAGATGTGCCCCAGTAATCTCTGTGGCACATCCTATAACTGCGTAATGCTGTAGTGTGATGAACTAGTTAGGAAAGAGTTCTTATCCCAGACATGGCAAGTGTGTGTGTTTCTGTCTTTGTAGGGAGCAATGTCTTTAGGTTAGTCACACTCACTACATTTCAAATGCCATACTTTGGCAAGGCTGCTGATGTCAGTTCATTGTGAAGTACACCTTTGTGAAAGGGATAACCTGGTATTCTCCATGGCATGTTCTATAACTGTGTAATACAGTAGTATGATACTGTGCTTTGATAGTGGTTCTATTCTCACACATGGCAAGTGTGGATGTTTGTGTGTATGCTTCTTTGTCTGTGGAGGAAGCAATACTTTTTAGGCTAGTCACACTCACTACAATTCAAATGCCCTACTTTGGCAAGCCTGCTGATGTCATTTACTGTGAAATACACTGTTGGAAAATAAGCAGTCCAATAATCTCTGTGGTGCATCCTATAACATTGTAATGCTGTAGTGTGATATAGTACTCTGGTAGGGGTTCTACTCCCACACATGGGAAGTGTGGATGTTTGTGTGTGTGTTTCTTTGCCTGTGTAGGGTGCAATGCTTTTTAGGCTTGTCACACTCACTGCAATTCAAATGCCCTACATTGGCAAGCCTGCTGATCTCATTCACTGTGAAATACACCTTTAGGAAATGAGTAGCCCAGTAATCTCTGTGGCATGTCCTATAACTGCGTAATGTTGTAGTGTGGTATAGTATTTTGACAGAGGTTCTATTCTCACATATGGCAAGTGTGGATGTTTGAGTGTGTGTCCTTGTCTGTGTAGGGTGCAATGCTTTTGAGGCCATTCACAGTCACTACAACCTCCAATGGCCTTTTTAGGCAAGTCTGCTGATGTCATACCCAGTGAAATACACCTTTGGGGAAAGAGTACTTCAGTAATATCTGTGGCGCATCCTATAACTGCGTAATGCTATAGTGTAATAAACTAGATAGGTAGGAGTTCTAATCCCAGGCATGGCATGTGTGTGACAACTGGATTCAATGTTAACAGGTTTTTCCAAAATTCTTATATGACAGCTCTATTATATGTCACAATGTCCACCTTACAAGGATAACAAATGTGAAATAGCCGAGAGGCTGGGGTTGCAATCCATACCCCTACATGTGACATCAAGGCCTGGCAAACAAAGTTAGCAACCCCTGTATTACACAGAGTACACTCTCAACCCATCTCTCATACAAAAACACACGTGCCTAGGCAACAACCGCTATGTTGGTAGTACCCTGCATATTGCCCACAGATAGTAACCATGGTGTGATTGCTCTGGACTACAGAGGGCATGGAACCCTGTCCATCAGTACAATATGCACGTACATGCAGACAACGTGCCTTCACTATGTTCCCCACTGGATGCCTACAACACCTGTGGTGCCATCAAATGTGACCCACAAATGACATACCATGCCTTATACACATGCCCTGTATGGACACCAGGGAATACCTATATCATGCTATCAATGTGGGTGTGGGGTCAACCTGCTGTCCATTACCTGTTCCCGGCACATGAGGCCAAGACAGGCACATCTGATAATAACACTCTATGTACACAACATGAGCCAGACACCCCAGGTACAGTTCCACATGTCACTGCACATGCATGTGGGACATGTGTACATCCCAGACAGCATCCATGTCATGGACTAAAGAACACATACATGGCAAGCATTGCACAGCAATGGCCACAAACACAATAGTAACACATGTGACTGGAAGGTGAATACAATACCCACCTGTGTAGGCCAATCCAGACACTACACCCATGAGCCGCACTGCAGACCATTGTCATGTGACCTGATGCCAAGGTATACCCTTCACCTAGCCTTGTATAGCCTTCTGGCACACTCAGCCGCTACACACCCATTAAGCAATGCGTGCATGCATGTCAGTACTAGCACCCTGTGTCTGTGTATGTGGTGTATGATGCTTTCTACCACATTCACACTCACTACAACTCCCATTGGCATACTGAAGCATGCTGTCTGATGTCAGACACCTTCACATAACCTTTGCCCATATAACTTCTGGATAACCCCTGTGGTGCATGTGATACCTGCACAGTACTGTATTGTGGCAAACTAACTAGTTAGGAAATGTATTCCTGACCCTGCCAAGGGTATCAATGTGTGTGAGTCCCTGAGAGAGTGTGGCTGTGTTGACGCTGACACCTCTTCATGTGGACAGGCATGTGTACTACACCTACTGTATCTCTACCATATCACTGTTTCAGATGCCACTCACTACCACATATACATTTGGACAGCTTTTCAACATGAAAGCTATGTGGCACATGCAATAACTGCATAGACATGTGATAACAATACATAGTCAGTCAGGGTCTGATACCCTGTACTGGTAGGTGTGTGACACAAACATGCTTATGTGTTACTCTCCCTCCCCATCCATGACTTGCTTTGTCTCTGTGTGCCTCTCACACTCCCTTTCTGATAGATGTGGAGAATTACACCTGCTTTGCTTAAGCAGCAGCATGGATTTTGTAAGTGATGCTCATAATCAGCTGATGGCCTTTGCATGAATTGCAGCCCTCCTCTCAGTGATTGCATGTGGAACAGCTGTGCTAACGTTCTCATTTCCAATTTCAAGGCAACACACTCCAATATCTAGGGACATCATGTTGGTGTTGGATCTTTTTATTCACTGTGAGCAGGACATAGATGTGGTGTTTGTCAAACAGCATCACAGATGGATTGGGGATTTACCTCTAACAACATACACTGTGGAAACAGGCCAACACACAGGAAAGGGATGTGCCTGACATAACTACAGAATGTAAGCGTTGCTATTCTGCATTTGGAGTAATGTCGGTTTAACAGGATATGTGTGGATATGGCTGGCCTACATTTTTTAATACCTGTCATGTCAGTGCTATGTTTTTGAGGAAACCCCTATCTGTAGGATCATCTGCAGACTGGGCAGTGTGTGGTACCTTTTGTTTCTTGTGTTACTCACAGAGCACCAATCTTAGAACTGCAGAAACATAGTTTGAGGATAGCAGTCAGTACGTGGTGACAGTCATGAGAGTTACTGACTTCATATCCCTCACAGGACATATGTCACAACAAACCCTGTTACTACAGTAAATGTATGAGGTTATCACAGCAACATGTCAACATTGGCCCTGTGTTTGTGCCTCCAGCCACAACTCTGTCAACCTTTGTACATATGTCATGCAGTAAGAGGTGCATATGTTCTGTACACCATTATTTATTCACACCATATCTGATATATCAGACTGCTACACATGTTATGTATAGTAGGGGTTATATTTGAGGACATAACCTGGGCATTCTATGGTTGTATGTACAGTACTGAGATCTGTGTACCTATGGTGACTGTCGACAGTGTGTGTATTGTGAAGATGTACCTTGGCCTGTTTACACACTGTGGTAGATGTCATTGTTCTTGGTCCTGTTCTATCTGATGTTAAGTGTTGCTCCAGTGTATGTTACTCTATTGTCTTATATGTTTGTAGGGCCAAACACACACATGTCCCATACCACAGACAGGCATTAGAGCACACTGTGTACTGGCCCAGTATATGTAGGGTTAGTGTATGAGTGGCACATGTGAGGATGGTGTTGAACAGATTGTCCATATATTGTAATACTAAGCTAGCTTACCATACGTGGCTGTGCTCACATTGTTTGTGGTTATGTGCTTTCACACAGGTGTCTGTTAGTCTGTGCTGTGACATGCCTGTAGAGCCTGCTATATATGCAGGTACATGTGTATTCCCCCATAAGAAATGTAGGCCAGTGTTGTGGCAGTCTGCCAGTGGCCTGCACAGTGCTTTGTTACATGACTAGCAGCTTAGTGTACTTACCCAGTGTGATGTTATGTCCAGATACTTGCCAGATGTACTGCTGCTGGGCCACCATAACAGTCATGTTTTTCTGACAAAGCAGTGGAATGCTGTACAGATGTATGTCACTAACTAGTGGATAGTATGTGGCCATGTCACCTCGGTACCAGTGGTTACTATGTGTCAGGACGGACAGGGGTGTGTGAATGAATAACCTATGGGGCAAATGTATACCAGTATTTACATGATATACCCATCTACAAGGCTGTTAACATCCACATTGTCAGGCTTGGTCCACCTGTTTTGACTAAGGGGTTCTGTGTATACCTCTGGACTGACCAGAGTGTGTCAGACTGTCCACATTTATTGACATATCTCTGCTGTAGTCCACAGAATCATAACTGTGCTAGCAGTGGTACTATAATATGATGTTCTTAGGATGTCTGTCAGTAGCCAATGACACACATGTTACAAGCAGATGTGACCTCCCACACACAACATGTCTGTTAAGTCAACCCCTATTACAGTAGCAACAGTCTACATATATACCTGCAATACATACCTGGCATCCCCTTGCACTAAGAGGTTGGGACTATTGGGGGGTGAGGTAGGACTTCACTCCATGTTCTGGACATATGGTGAACATATATGTATATATAATTGTCCATATATCTATATAGATATATACACATATACATATCGACATACATAGATGGATATGTATATGTACATATATATATATATATATATATATATATATATATATATATATATATATATATATATATATAAACACTCATATATCTACATATACACAACAATATATGTCTACACCTATACAGATAGAGATACATATGCACATATACTTATGGATATCTACATATATATTGACAGTAATAGGTATATCAGAATAAATATGTATGCACATATAGTTATAGATATCTACACATATATCTACATAAATAGGCATATTTGTACACATAGGATGTGCATACATATATAGCTATATATATATATATATATATATATATATATATATATATATATATATACACACACACACACACACACACACACACACACACACACACACACACACATATATACACACATATATATCTATGAATATACATGTGTATGTACATGTAGACATATATCGACATATTATATGTATATATCCATATTCTTGTTGTGAATACCCTTCCAGATGTATCTCACCGTATGTATGTGATATGTGTACATTATGATAAAACAACATACGTAATGCAACATTCATATTAATAACAAGTACTACACAACCGTGAAAGTAAAGGCAATTTTTCAATACTAATCAATATGTGTATCGACAGATATATTGGAAAAACAACAGCTGTCTTCACAGTGGTCATGGCATAGTGGTTAAGTGTTGTGACTGTAGTGTACAGGATCCTGGGTTCAAGACTTGCAAGGACTGTTCAATTTGTTGCTGAGTAGAACAAGGGCTGATCTATACAAAGTGGTTAAGGCAGTTTTTGCAGCTGTATATGAATTTGCACGGTTTGTGTGATGGTAAGCACTGCTAAGCTACGGGTAAACATACGGGCACTTACACAGTGTAGGCTTCAAATCAGCTTAGCTGTTATATTAGAGCAATGTTGATAACTGCTAATCATGGCTTAGCCCAGGTAACCAGTTCACACCACCCAGTCTGATAACATAGCAGGGTAATGACATCTGTAATAAGTGTATGTAATGCCATGTTACATACATGCCCCTATGTTCTGTCATTGCAGTAGCAAGAGGTATGAGTGTCATGTCTGGGACACAGACGTACATGAAGCCTGTACAGCACTGTTATCCATGTGATACAGGGGTAGTAGCCAAGGGTACATGCTGTCACACTTGCATGTAGTGTATCATGGCAGTACTACTGTTGACAGTGCTGTACCAATCAAGACTAGAGTGCTAAATATAGCACTGACAACAGGCACACCTGCAGGCATAGCTGGACTCTGAGACCTCCCTGTTGTATCCCTGGTGTGTGAGCTGTGTTACAGTATATATCCCCTACTGGATAATGATCCGACATGTGGAATGTAACTGTAGACTACTGTCTGTATGGCACATGTTAGTGAGGGCTTCCAACATGTAGTTATGACATACATATTGTTGTCAAATGTCTATCTGTCAACACATTCATCCTACTGCATAGCTACTTGCCAAACTGATGACTGTCAGTCCCTGTACAGATGTGCAGATGGCAGGTATCCAGCTGGGATATGTACAGGGAACCTATGCTTGATTGACACTTACATGTCTGCCCAACTGTGTAAGAACTGGCACATATAGGAGACAACATCCTGTATGCATCACATGCCATGAGTACCTCCACTACACTACTACATTCAACAAAACATGCTTGGGTACAGGTCTCCATCAAACACACTAACCATGTGTTGTAATACATGTTGTATACATGTCAACTTGATCACCTCAGTGTTTATGTGCAGGAGTCACCCAGAGTATTGGCTGATGCATGTCACTCTCACCCTGAGGGTCACCAGAGTGGTGTCTGTCAGTAGATTGCCTGCTGCCACATGGCAGGTGTCAGGATACCACTGTACACACATCCCATACACAGCCCATGTCTCCATGAACAATAGCTAGGTACACAGATATGACCACCAGCAGCGATGCACCCCAGTACTGACATGTGTATGTTTGCATTACTGAGTATAACAGTGTCTGTGTGTTAGCACACCTGTACTTGGGAATTCCATGAGGGACTTCACAACCACCGCAACACCCATAGCCATAGTAAGTTGTGACTGCTGCTGTATGGGTCATTACATGTACCCTGTTACGCTCCTCTCCATACCAGCTACATAAGCCTTGCAGTACCAGCACAACAGTGTTGTACAAATGGGTCAGTAGACATGGGATACCCATTGAGTTCTGGCAAGTTTGTGTATGTGTGCATGTCCATATATCTGTAGGGTACAGCATTCCAAGGCCACATATTCCTATTACACTACCCATTGCCACACACTAGTACAGGTAGTGTTGTTGCTGCCCATAGGTGAGGCATGACAATGCAACACACTACTATGCCTGTGGCATGTGCATTAGATGCATATCCCTGTAGTACCACTGATGGGATATACAATGGGTTGTATTGCAGTCATGGGCAATGTGTGATGGTGGGTATGTCAGAGTGTCATCATGGGTTTCAGGGAATACAATCCACTGGGGGATGTGGGTGCTGCGTACACTGTCATTACACCAAAGTACACCTGGTATATGCCCATGGACCACTTTATGGTTACCACTGTCACCATAAACCATACAGGTAACTGATACCATGATCCAGCCTAGTTATGCAAGTGCTGTGTGCAGCCTACCTGTAACACATTGGATACACAGTCAAGTTAGTTAGCAGTGATAGGCCTAAGTCTTTTGGACACGTGTCTGCCTATGTGTCTATTAATGTGTATATGAAGGTATGTCACACTATGCATTGTCCATACACACCCATTACACTCCCCATTAGCATACTGTACATGTCTGGGGATGTTCTGTATGTAACATGTAACCTGGAACACACTTCCCCCTAAACTCTGTGTGGTGTGTGCAATGAAAGCCACACACATCAGTAGCACTGCATACATTGGTAGGGGTCTAGTCCCAGTGTTGCCAAGTAAGAGTGTGCATGTATGTGGATGGGTCTACATCAGGTTGCAGATTATACATGCCCCAGCGGGTCACCTGTCCATGTGGCACAGGCAATAACTGTCATACAAACCTGTGACGTGTTCAACTGTACCCCCGATGTGTCCCAGCCATGGTGTCACCACAGTGCCATACCCCATTGTGGAATAGGACTGCAGACCATCCTCGTGCTGACACATGTACACCTACAACACAAATGGATAACATTATGGAGATCACAATCAACCAGTGTTACTAACAGCTATAATGCATCATTGCTGGATGGCTACACTACCTGACATGTATGCATTAAACTTTACTCCTGACAACATGTTACACGTCAGTACTTTGGTACACTGTAGTGCAGTCACTGTGTGCATCAGAACCATATTATCCTGTCCCTGCATCAATGTTATGGATGTCAGGAATATGGCACAGGTATCATTATATGCACAGGTTGTGTTGCTGTTTTGCCAGAGGCCAAAGGTGGGCCATACATTTGACACCATGTGTGTGGGTGAGGGGTGTACTGAGGTGAACTGGGCGTGGTGATGTGGTGTGTGTAAATATGGGGTTGCCCTAGGTGTGTTCATATAGTGTGTGGGTATGCATGCACACAGTTCTGCCATGTGGTTGCCCTACACAGGTGTTTATGGACAGCTGCAGACAAAACCTAGCAGGGTGTACAGTTCACTGCCTCCAGCCATGGACATGTGGACTGTGCCTGCCAGGGTTTCCATGGGCATGTCCAGGTACAGGTCTCAATGTGCTACTCTCCCCTGATGATCACAGATGTTCACTGGAACCAGGTCTCTCCTGGGACTGGCAAGGAACATGTACTTGTAGCCTGCTGTGGTGTGGTGTGGACAGTGCCCCCCTGCAGTGCTGTGGCTGGTACTGCCACTACGGGAGCCACTTGATGTCCTAGCACATCCACATTGACTGCCAGTTGTTGGCATTGCTGACACGTTCACGCTGCCATCACCACACTCCCACCACACATTCAAGCACAGACATACCACGGTCAATGATGGCCATCATCTCACCATGAGATCGGTATAAACACGGATGGAACCAGACAGTTCACAGAAGTTGTCACTTGCAGATGTGACAGCAGCCCTCTGCATTCTCAGGCTCTGTCTTGTGTAATGTTCCATATGTGCCTGCACCACCATGACAGCCTGAAACATCTGGCTGGTGGTACCAGTAGCAGCGCGTCTGCCAGGGGCATGATGACCAGCGGCCCCTACCACGAGCATCCTGGGACAGGTCCTATGTGGTGCCCTGCCAGACATTTGGCTATGCCTGCTTTGACCAGACACAGTAGGCATGGTTACCACACTCTTCTGTGCACTACCACAAAACACCAGCTGTCCCAGGCTAGTCTGGCTGTTACCACAGAGAATAGGCTATACTTGCAATGTCAAATGATGGTGCAGTTTCGGCCCTTGACAACCTCACCTGTGTCTCAATGGTACTATCATCATCTTCGGTGTCTGTATGGACACCAACATCAGATTGCATGCAGGAGAGACCCCGATCCACCTCACCACCTGTGGCCCCCACACATATTGTGGGGTTGGGTCCATATATGTGCAGCCTTCATCTACACAATAGATGTGTGCCTTATGTACTCCAGAGGCCAGTATATGTAACAGTGGTATATGGAACTGTATGTCAGTCTATGGGGGGGGTGAACCATAACTAACCTAGGCTGTTAGAACATGTAGGGGAATTAAAGGTAAGCTGCCTTAAGGTATCTGGATGTACATTACCATACAATGCACCTTGGGTAAATGCAGGCATTCTGCTTCCTGCCATACAGACTGTTCTGCTTGTCGTTGTGATTGTGATGGTGTCAGTTATGCCTTGTTATGTAACAGATACATCCCATTGTGTAAACAGAGGTCCTTACCCCCTAGACATTGTGTACACAATGTAGATAGAGGCTGATGGATTATACATCTGCATTACTTACTGTTGATTGATTGTTATCCTGTGGCCCAGTCTGTCTTTTCTATTGTACTACTTGAGGGCCTTGGCCTGGACAGCAATATATGTAAACCTTTCTAAACTACTATATTAATATAACTGTTTCACAGTTGCATTAGTCTGTTTATATGTATGTCAAAGTCTAAACAGCTATATGGCATGGCATATACAACTGTAATAGTACACAAATAAAGCTTTCCCATGTATGCAGACCTGTGTGTGGTGTTATATACTTTGACCTCTCTGTGGGTATATGTTGCAGGCAACAATTGTCATTTGTTTGGGTGGCGCATACAGTGTCCAGATGGTAAGGTGGCAACCATAGGTATAGGGGGTATTCCGTATTGTGTGCACCTTCTACATATGCATCTCCCTATACATATCTCTGTGTGTGTATGTGTAGTTGCATATATATATATATATATATATATATATATATATATATATATATATATCTCATAGGAATGTTGATTGGTTCCACATTGTACATTCCCTATGGTAACCAGACTGTGCTGCATGATATGTTACTTATACCAGCCTGACATCATACAGGTGGGATGGAGTACTGTTAATATCTTGTGCCCATGTTGTGTCAGGTCCTGGTTATGGGATTTGCAACAGTTGGTATTGTATTGCAGGGCAGTCGTGTTTGGCTGTTGGGGGTGGTATCTATAGGTACAAGACGTATATTGTTTGGGCCCCATCACCCCCATTAACGGTGCATGTGGACATGTATGTTTTTGTTATGTTCTCTTATATATCTATAGAGATATGTCTGTATATATATATATATATATATATATATTTATGTTTACATATATATATATGTATATATATATATATATATATATATATATATATATATATATATATATGATGCATGCATATGTATATATATATATATATATATATATATATATATATATATATATATATATATATAGATTTATAGATAGATAGATATCTACATATATAGATATGTTATATCTATCTAGATATAAATATATATATATATATATATATATATATATATATATATATATACACACACACAGACACACATGCATCTACATGTTTAGATACATTTCCTGTACTGTTGAATGACTGTGCTGGATATGTTTGTGAAAACACCAGGGCAATGTATATCTGACAGGGCAAATCACTTTGGCTATGGCATGCCGGGTCCTTGGTTCGAACCTTGCAGAGGCTGTTTATTTTGTTGCTGGGCAGAACAAGGGCTGCTGGATATAGAGTGATTAAGGTACTTTTAAGCAGTTGTAAGCAGGTTTGCACGGAGGTAAGCACCGCTAACTTCCGGTTATGTTTTCTTATACTGATTTAACTTGTCAATTGCTTAACCTGTGTAGGCATTGCTTACCCCCGTGCAAACAGGCTTAAACCCACTTACTGCTGCTTAAAAGTGCTTACTCCCGCTTACCCTCATGCTAATCTCTTTACAAAAAAAAGAAAAAGGGCTGATAGGAAGGTGGTGAAAAAGGGGCACAACGAGCGAAAGAAAGTAGGGAAAATAGCCAGGGATGTGCAGGAAGGGTGTAGGGAAGGTCCATAGATGCCCATTTCTTCTACAGTAACAGCTGTGCATATACACTTACTTTGGAGGTAGATTTGGACACTCAAACCCCTGAGAGAGGGGTGTTGACAACAATAATATGTTGTGGTGCCAGTTAGACCAGATTACATGTGTCCAGTTGACATGTGTGCGAAATGAACAGCTATGTATGGAGCATGATTTTTTGAGGGGAACAGATTGACCTTTTTTTTTCAGGTGAGAGTGGTATGTTGAGGTGGGATAGTCGGTATATTTGGGGAGGTAGGTTGGGTAGGTTAACAGACAAGACAGACAAGTTGCATACAGGGGCAGTATATAATAGATGTGGTGGTAAACACCTTGATGGGGAGGGGTGTTGGGAAATCGGAAGCCCAGGAGCCCCTTAGTGGAAAAAGTGGGATTGAGGTTCCCACCCATGGACAGTCACCACTGCACCTTCATAGCCCTGAACGTGGCTGAGCTGGGGGCAAAGTCGGAGAGCCAGGCCGACCCTCTAGTCGTGACACATGGCCCTCGAGCTGGCATAGCAGATCTCCGTCCTCCCTTCGGAGCTTGCTACATACCACAACCTGGACCTGGCGATGGGTGACAGTTTCATGTCCGCTCCCACTCCCGGGGGGGCAAGCCCCATCCCCTGAGGTGGTACCACCCGAAGGTGGTGCAGGACCAATGGACAAGGAGGTCCCAGGTTGGGCTCCAGATGTGCTGGTGCCTGGTGCCACACCCAGCTGAAGTGGGACTGGTGGGTCCGCTGGGACCCGCGTTCCCATATGTACTATGGTGTTTATGTTTTAGCAACATATGTGGGTTAGTAATAGTCAACACATTCCAGGATTAGGTATAACAGCATGTATAAATATTCCTATTAACCCAAACACCAGATATGGAACAGTTGCATAGCAAACAGAACACATGCTTATATGGGACCACAGTGGTAATAACAACTGCATGCAAGTACATTGATAGCACCATGCCACCAATGCTGGAGTATTTCAACATAGCACATGCATAGAAACAAATTTAAATAATTATCAAACAACAGGACATATGTCCCAACATTACAGTGAAGTCATCACGTATCAATTGAGTTGGGTATTTAGTGTACTGTTGGAGATATGGTGGGGGTGAGAGAAAGATGTTAAGTAACAACTAGTATATTCCTGTAGTTCACATTAATTTCCTAGTCAGTGCTGTTATTTGTACCTTACAAGTATTACTACACTACCCTATTGCCTTAGTTTGGACAGTGATATGGCTATTGACAACGATATATACATGAACTGGTTTTACCTGCAGTATACACCTCTTACCTGGTATACCTGTGGAGGAATTGTTTGTTAACACTAACTGTTTTTACACAATCTCCCAGATTCCAGATTGATGTTATGCACATACCTGTCCATCTCTTTTTGCACGGACTCCGGCCATGTCTTGACCACATGCAGGTGAACTGAGCCATATGTAGACTATTGCTGTCTTCAACCTTTAGTGACTTACAACACTCTTATACAGGATTTCCTAGACAGTTAGATTATGTAGCACAGTGTGGGTGACAGTGATGAGTAATATTTTATTATTCAAAGCAACTGCAACACTAACAATGCCATGCAATACCAAAGTAAACTGTGCCAGTACAGGGTATCACTTTTTTATTTCTGGGCACAGTGTTCGTATCTGACGGACCTGTGTGAGCAATGTTTGTTAGCACTACCTGAATGTTGCCACAAAAAGTATGAGATTTCACATTAGTATTATGCACATACATCTCACTCTGTTACTGTATACACTCTGGTCACAGCTTGACTACATGGGGGTGTAGATGGAACATACTTGGCTTATTACTCTCAACAGTTTGGGGAGTTGCTAGAGTGACAGGTTTGTTCTTATAGATGAGTGACAATCAGTTGTATTTCTTGTTTGCAACCTATACATCTGGGATGATCCCACTGATTTCCCATGGGGACACAGTGACAGGCAGGAAATATGGGCCAATTTACTGGACATTCTGGACTTATCTGTACAGTTGTGGGGTATGATTATGTATGCAGACTATTACCACTCCCAGGATTTGAACCATGGCTGTGTGTGCTAAAAACAAAACAGTTCACATTTCAGTTGCATGTGCTATTTGGATTTTGTTGCCTGTCTTTTCACTGTTTTCTGTCTATGTCTCTCTCAGTTGTACTAGCTGACCTCTGGAGATTAAACCAGTCATATACAGACATTCCTACACACTTTTTATTTATGTTGCACAATGTGGGTAACGGTGCTTAATACAACAGTACTATTATGTGATTGCAAATCTAAATTACCATATGATACCAGAGTAAACACATACAGTACAGCAGTTAGACCTTCATTGTCAGGCTATTATGCTTTTATTTACATACAACCTATATGAGACTCTTCTTGCCATATTCTGTGGTGTGTGCATTATTTGCCTTAAACAATCCAGGTTTTATACAGGCAATTAACTTACTAATACTATTAGGTTTATTTCCTATTACAGCACATGCAAGAGTATTACTAACCTGCCTCGCATCACAACCTTTCGAAGCGACATCCATTGACCTCCTGGTTCACAGCCTGCTCACTTGTTGCAGTGAAGGACATAAGTGGAATATTTAGCTATACCTATCCCTAATATACATGAGCTGGCAATTATTAAACAGGTAGTGGAGTGATACTTACACACAGCTGGGAACTCCCCTGTACTCCTAGGCTCTTGGATCCACTGATCCAAGAGATCCCCCTTTCACCACTTCAGGTCAGCATAGTGATGCCTGACCTGCTCACCAGTTCGAGGTATGCCAGTGGCACTGGTGAGGTCAAGGGAGAGACACTCCCAGGCTTCCGCTTTATGTTGAAACCCTAGTACTGGCCCTGCAGCAGTCTCTGCTCATGGTCTTTGACAAGGAGTCCTGCCATGACTCTGGACCCTTGGATGCCTCAGTGCTGCACATGAAAGCACACTTCTTCTCCCATTCCAGACATGGTGCCTACAAGGGGAAGCTACAACCAGTTATAAGATGTCTTCCCACCTGTTGAGTTTAAATAGGGCTGATTTTCCACACCATGATTGGATGGTTTTGAAAAGGCTAAGCTATGGGCAAACCTGCTAACCTAAGGTTGGCATTGTTTAAAGGGGTATACCAATGGACAAATTGAGTTAGCTGGCCTACACACTGCTTACACCTACTAAGCTGGCCTGTGCAATGCTTAGCATTGCTTAATATTTACTTTGCATTTAATTTTTTTTTTTGGCATTGATTTATTATTCATTACATTATATATATATATGTCTGGTATCCATGATTCATGTGTATGCACACTGTATAGGGTCCTTGTGTTTATTAGGAGACTTCAACACTTTATTACAATTACACCTCACATCTGGGCTTATTGCAGTACTCCAGTTCACATATTTATGTTATGTAGTAGGTTATAGAATATAAGACTGTATATAGATTCCTTTCACATGTTCAGTTTGATTTTACTATAGTGAGGATTTGTTTGGTGATACCTCAATTTTTAAGTACTGCTGTGATGGCATAGTAATTAGCTACTGTGACTATAGTATACTGGGTCCTGGGTTCAAGACCTCCAAAATCTGTTAATTTTGTTTCTGTCCAGAAGACTGGCTGATACATACAGAGTGAGTAAGGCACTTTTAAGCACTTGTAATCAGGTTTTCGTGAAGCTAAGCATTACTAACCTCCAGTTGCATATTCCTACAGAGAGTTAGCTTCAATATGGCTTAACCTGTATGCGCATTGCTTACCCCCACCCAAACAGACTTAAACCCACTTACTAGTGCTTATATATGCTTACTACTGCTTAATTATGCTTACACTTGTTTACTGGTGCTTACTTCTGCTTACCACTGCACTCATTTAGACAGAAATGTCTAATGGTTCTTGGAAAAGTGGGGGATTTGGAAGCTGTATGGAGTTTTTATTCATTACACATTTTACCTTACATTTGTATCTTTGATTGTTGTGTACATATACTGTATGGGGCATATGTGATTATCTGTGGACATTGCAATATTATGACACTGATACCTCACATCTGCATTTAATGCAGTACTCCATTTTATAAATATATGTTATTTCGTAGGTTATGCAACTAAAAATATTGGTCATAAATTGATCTGACATGGAAAATGGAATGTGCTGCAGTGGGACTCGATCTGGGAATGACTGTTCATAAGGTGAACACTCTGCCCACTACACTATTGCTCTACTGCTTTATTTGCATATAGCTTGCTTTTTATCTTCTTGTGCCATTTAAGCTGCATTAACCATAGCTAAGCGATGGGCAAATCCATGCACCTACGGTTACATTTCATCTGTTTCATAAAAAAATCTTTATATTTGTTGTTTTAACTATTACTCTTGTACACGTGGGGAGATGTTGCTGGGGGTATGCATACACCTACGAGTGGTCTCACTCATTCTTTTTGGATTTGTCTGCTATTCTTCATTGCAGGGGCATGTATATTCTGAGAGCTTTGCTCTCAGACACGCCCCCTGCACTTTTACATGCTCCATGTAACATGAAGAGCTCAGGCAGCTTGCCTTCATTAATATGCATGGTGTGCTGCCATAATGCTCCTAAACGGCCGCTTCCATGCAGGACTAAGCTAATCCTGCACGGAATGATAGTAAATCCCGGTGAATTTATGTGCGCTGCGCTGTAGAAGGGGTGACATTAATAAAGAGACAGGAAGGCATATTAGAGAAGAAACAAGAACAACCTGAGGATGAGCAATCTGGATCTTGTTTTTATGTAATATAAAATAACACAGATGAAAAAGTTGTTTACAGTTTTCTTAAACAAATGATAAAACACTAAGAAAAATGCATTTCAGAAAAAAAAAAATATATATATATATATATATATATATATATATATATATATATATATATATATAAAATGTTTTTTGTAACCATTACATTATTTAACTAGATGGCACAATGAAACTGTTACTTAATTATTATGCCAAAACCATCTCATTGTTGTCCAAAAGAGTGCTCCTTGTGAACATTCCTGCCTCATTCTCTGTGGTCAGTGAAGACAAGGCTATTGCATGGCCATTGTTAAACAATGGAGCACAACTCCACTGGACTGTTTACTTTGTACGTCCTGCAGAGTGCGATGAATGATTCTTCTTTACCTACTTCCAAATATATATATGGCTATTCAGCACTGGCACTATACTTCTCAACTGTCCAGATTTTCATGAGAATCTCCAGATTTTTGGCTCATATTTTTGATCTGTTCCTCATAAAATCTCTGGTTTTCTGGCAACTTCCTGAAGTTTGAAGTAACTAATGACAGACATTTCACATTCAGACTTCATATCATTCAGAAAATACATGCAAATGCAAAAACTGCTATTCCATCAACTTTCCAAATTTATAAGAGTAATATTTAGAACCTGTCCATATTTTTGAGCCTTTGTTCCCGCCATTATTTTGGCTTTGTCTAAATTTGATGTGCTAAGAGGTTCAGCTGTAATGGTCGGCAGCAGACCAAATGCCTCCATTATCTTCAGAATGGAAGAATTTGGTTAAGCATGTAACGTTAGGGATTTAATTCACTAATAAAGAGAAAAGAGCATGACCAAATATTGGTCCGTGTGGGACAACTATTAACAGATATCTAGAAACTAAGATAGAAGGCTGGTAAATGACTCCACTGGAACAGTTTTGTAGGCGATATTTAAACCATCTAAGACATACACTGTTAAATGCATACTGGAATATTAATTTTATTATCAGATTGCAATAAACAGTATCTCAAGCTTTGGTGTAGATAAACTCCAGATTTTCATATTTCATAGACACCATGGGCAAAGAATAAGAGAGACTTTCAGTTTTATTTTTTTTATAGAAATGGTGTTGGTATTTACAGAGAAGTTTTCTGCTTTCTAGTGGTGTTCATTTTCTGATGGTACTGCTTTTCTTCACATGTTGCATTGTGTTTAGAGTATACAAACAAGTTTGAAGTTATTTGTTTTAGAGTTACTAATTTTTCGAAGAAAAATTGGTAGTCAAGTTTCCCAGAAGTCATGAAAGCAGCTGGCCTGATAGATCTGTTTATTATATGCAGTAGTGATACAACAATAACTGTGTTACAAGCACTAATGTATTTTGTAAACAGGTCTTCTGCCTTCCACAAGTACATATATTTTTTCTGAATAAATTATTCATTTTTGTTGGTCAGGTAGTGTGAAATGCAATTCTGATTTGTGTTCCTTATTTTTCACAGTGGAAAGGGCTGTCAGAGGGATTCAAGAATAAATGAAATAACTAACCAGTGAGAAATGTTGAGATCTGCTATGTTCTCTTGCCTGGGGATTCAATAAGCTCCATATAGGCTTTGAGCAAAGCCTACACAGAGTTTATGTGTTAGTGCAGTGAGCAGCAATACTAATCACATATGCATGCTGCGGATTGCACTTACATGAATACAAACAATGTTTCATGGCCATCAACAACCAGGAAATAGTGAAGACCATCACAGACACAGAAATAAGATGCATACAAGCTTGCCTGTGGGCAAACCTGCTCATCATGATTGCATTGACAGCCACAATGACTACCAGGGGTGAAAATACTGCAATAACAGCAGTGTTAACACACTGAAGAAAAGTGTACTCAGTGCTATGTACACTACAACAATTATTTGCAGAATGACATAACAGATGGTGGGTAACAGCAAGGGCAGCTACAATGAAACATGCACTAGGCAGGGAAAGTGTTTTGATGAGAATGGGTGCAGACATGAATGATAGGAATGAAGAAAAAGGAAGTGGGCATGTTAAATATGGTAATGTACCCAAGACAGGACATGTAAAGGTATGTACACTTCCAAGACAAGTTAGTAGCATAACATTAAGCCATATGCAGATAGCACATTATGTACTGCTGTTTATACCTCCTGTGTGAGTATATTTCTATCATATATATGTGACAGTCACACTAAGTTGCATGTCAATGCAGTAGAGTGGATGTGATATAAACATCACTGACATGGTCACTGGAAAGGACATTTAGTAAGGACAATATATACAATGGGGGTATATATATATATATATATATATATATATATATATATATATATATATATATATTTGTGAAGATCTGCAAAATGACTTGCTTGAATATGATTGACATGCCACCATAGCTCTCAACCAACCATGGACACATAGCAACAGACTCACGGACAACTGTAGACAGAAGCAGGCACAACCAAGGGAAATTTTAAAATAAAAGCACTATTAATCTGTAACATTGAAAGAATATGTGAATGAAAATTATTATTCCTGTTCTGCAGGAACAGATGTGTATGACTGTAATAATTGTCAATATACTATAAGGGGAATTCACCACCCCTTCACCAAAAATGACCACTTTTTTGAGTGTTTAAGGGGGAAAGTGTTAAACCAGTATTTGAAATCAGGTGCAATCATGGTCAGTTGAGTGGTTTGCATGACACAAAAGTGACAAGCCACACCTGCAAGAATCAAACCCATACCCTCAATGATGTCAATGAGGTGTGTATTTACTGGGTGCAACACAAAAAGATGTATCACACATGCATCTTTGTAGAACACCTTGCACTGTCAAATCATAATAGGTATGCATCCCAGAGAATAGTTCTGTAAGACCAACAACATGTGTGGGATCTCACTGTGCTATATGTGATACACTTGACTAAAACCCCCCTGGCTGACATAAGTATTGGCCATATGGATAACAACACTTACAGACATACTGTTATGAGTGGATTCTGTACACACAGCTGTGCATTTCATGCATTTGCCACATGTAATAACAATGGGTATTGACCGAATCATCTACAGTTGATGTGTGAATTCATAAGTGATCCATTATAATGAATGGTACAGTAGTGTGTGCGACTGATGGCACTGCATCAGCTATGCCCATGTGCATAGAAACTACAGCAGTACAAAGTCTAGCATCAATGAGTGAGGAAGCTGTCACTGTGATATTGTTCACATACCAAATAATACTTGGTGCACATTATAAAAGCACATGTCAAACATCAACACATGCCACATGATCACTGTCCCCTGTCACCCTGGCATTGCCAATTAAAATGTTATACTACCATGAAATCCTGGCATACATGCATATGTGTTCATGCAAATTATCAAGTGGTAATACTGATCTGATGTAGTGTAATGTCTGTGACTCTGCACCTAGGATACAATTGGACTTCATAGGTTCGTGGGAGAGCACTAGGCTAACATTCCAAGATCCCATAAAAGCCTTGCCATATTTAACATGTGCTCCACAGTTTTCAATAACTATGTGAATGACATTCACACAGGTATGAGCCTATGCTATGTTATCTAATATCAATGTCCTCTGTCAATGAGGGACATGGCTGCAACAACAGGAGTACATTCATGATTAGCCATCCATTGATCTAGATTGCACTTGAAAAAGGTCAGGAAAGGCCTTTTCTCCACATGAATGGGAAGCTTGTTCCAGAGAAGGGGTAGTGTCTGAGAGATGTAGCTATTTATCCAATGTGATTTATTATGTCAGAAGCTAGGGTAACATCTTGGGAACAAGTGACCCCTGTGCAGTTTGCTTCACCAATGTGTAACATTTCATCATAGCCAGATTGGAGACTGCCTTTTAGGTCTTTAGTAGTCTGTAGTAGACAGAATACAGTGATAGGGTTTTCAGTCTTTCTGTGTAGGGTTTGTTTTTTATACCCTGTATCTTTATTGTGCAAAAACTCTGTGGTTGCTACAGCTGTTGCAGATGTATGTTGAGGTACATGCAAAAGGGTCCATTGTACTCACTTGCTGGTGTGACGAGGGCCAAGTACAATGGAATTATAACATCCTTTGATGTGGATTGTGTGCCTATATACGTATAAGTTGTGCCACTTAGAATGGATTTGTCAACATTGTGGACACATGGTGGTTGAAATGTTGATTGCTATCTACCTTAGTACAGAGATCACATATCACTAGGTTTACTCTTAGGGAAGTGCTATCTATATTGTAATTAGCTTGGGTATTTGCTTTCCAAAAGGCAATAATTATACCTTTTTGGTAATTTAGTATGTCTTTATGGCTCTGGCAGCAGTCATTTGTGTATGTGTAGTATATCAATAATGTTCATGGATTCAATGATTGTCCATAATTTGCAGTCATCCACAAAGTTAGCCATGCAAATGCTGTCTATGTTTGCCTCAACCTCTGAAAATTAAATACTGAACAGGAAAAAGCCTAGTACAGAAACTTTTGTTATAGCCCTGATCACTGGCTTCTTGATAGGGACCAGTTCACACACTTTGATAACATCTGTCCTGTCAGTGAGCCATTTGGCTGCCCACTTGGTGACGTATGGGTTTACGCCCAGTTGAGACACTTTCTTTGAAACACCCGAGTATGGAATTGTGTCAAATGCCTTGGCCATGTCAAGTTGGGAGGGGTGTATAGTCTTTCTCTCATCCATGCCCTTGCTGACCTTCTTGAAGAAGTCAGCACTTAACAGACAAGATCTAGCCTTTACCAATAAAAAATGTGTTGGGTACACAGTTGTGAGATGACCTATGACCTTCTTGATAAGGTCTGTGAAGATTCCTTCCATTGCCTTAAGCATGAGGCTAGTCAGGCTTATAGGACTATAATTCTCTGTGTTGGGTGATGGTGCCCCCTTGTTCAGAAGGATGATTTTTGCTGTTCACCATTCTGCCAGAACATGGCCTGTCTGGAGGCTGTGGATAAGTAGGGATCCAGCTGTGTCTTCTAGGTCAAATATTAACTTACTGAAAAGGCAAGCTGAGATGCTGCTAGGGCCAACTGATGATGTGTTTTTAGACTTAAAAAGTGCACAGATGAGCTGATTTTTTTTTTTGAGAAAGTAAGCTGAGTAATGTTTACATCTATACTTTTGTGACAATCAGTGGGAACCGATTGGTGAAGTTTGACCCAAGGTTGACTATTTCCTCTCGTTGAGTATGGGTGGGGCCATTCACAAACAGCTGTTCACATAGCTGTGTATTCCCCTAAGATTTTGTACTTAGCAAATAATTTGTGACAACATCTCCAAATACAGCCTTTTGTGTATACATCAGATGCCACACAGGGGAAATGTTAACACAATCATACATCTCTACCTACTTCATGTCATTACATCAATTGTACGTCACATGCCTATATGTTCATCACTGGAAAGAGGTATGTGAGGGTTCTGATACTATATATGGGCACATTACAAATGATGTGAATGTGTTTCATGCGGAATAGTTAATGGCCCAAATGCTGATAGTTGCACAATGCTGCTGGGTAACACCTGAATAATGCATGTGGATATCAACACAATGAAGTTCCCAAGGTCACAAGTGAATCTGAACTTGTTATCTGTTTGTGTAAGTAACACCATTACATGTGGATGAACAAGGCGTATGTGGCCATGTAATCAGCATGACATAATATTGCTGCATGTCACATAGCATTTCATGATGGTAGGTATATACATGCACACTAATGCTATACTGCAAGTGTCACTGAGATGGCTAAATGAAAACTGTAGAATGTTGATGAACTCCGATACAAGAACACATGCCTTACTAAGGCAGCAATATACATAGTATCATCCCATGTCAACAGTCCTCAAAAGCCATATTACTACAGTGTTATGGAAGGAACATATAAGCAAATCGCAGCAGCACCCATCAATACATTACCTCAAATCACAGAATAGAATACACTGTTGTAGGGCTTCCGTACATCCTCACCTCAGCATAGCACATGTGGATGACAGCAACATTGACATGTGCAATGTTCATAGAGTCCCAGGACAGTTTTAGGCTAATGGTCAACATCCGTAAAACCCTAGCCATTATTACACAATTTAAAACAAAATAGCTATATCTGTATGATGGAAGAAGGTAGGGGTACATATGTATGTGTGTATGTGTTTGATGGCATTGCATACTGCCTCTATCCATATGTGACATGTACCACCCCATGACAGAATTGTCAATCACACATCCAGTGATTTGGAGATGGCTTGCAGAGGGTCATGAAAGGGCTGTGCTTCATGATGTGTGTGTGCATCTTTGAGATAATGACATTCTCCAATGTTCTGCAGAAAGGATATTGTGTGGACAGTGGAAAAAAGGGAATGTTGGATTCAGGGGGCTGTGTTAAAGATTCTCCTGAGTGGATGCCAAATGAAAAGAGATTCAAAGCATCATACAGTGATATTAATATACCAGCAACCACACACACAGCCGTTGACTGAGGTCAGCTTCAAACATCAAACCTGTGTAGATATACAAGCTGGATTTCATATTACTTAAGGCTAGCACCAACACAGATGTCTGTCACAGTGTCACAGTGCACTGCATAGAGGAGACAGCATCACTGAATGCTGAGAAGATGTTGATAGGAGTGGCTGACATAGCTGTGGACTCACATGCTGCTCTAGAATTGTCTGCAGACTGAGTGTTGGCTGGGCACACACACACACACACACACACACACACACACACACACACACACACACACACACACACACACACACACACACACACACGTTGACTGCTGTGAAATTAGGTCACCTACCTACCTAGTTATACAAGCTGGAGAACACAGTACTTAACGCTAGCACCACAGCACAAGTCTGACTTTAATAGTGTCAGACTGCACTTTGTAGAGTATGACATCCTCAGTTTATGGTGAGAAGAGGATGTTAGGAGGGCTGTATGAAATTGCTGTGTAGTCACATAGCGTAAAATGATTTTTTGAATAATACTTGAGTGAGTGCAGCAGGATATAGACTCATGCTCGTCTGAGTATGCGAGCGTGCACACACACACACACACACACACACACACACACACACACACACACACACACACACACACACACACACACACACACACACACACACACACACACACACACACACACACACACACACACACACGCACACACTTAATCATACAGACACACACACAAGTCGACTGTTGTGTGAGCTGATCTCCTATCTAACTAGTTACTCAAGCTGGAGAACACATTACTTAACATCTGTGCCACCACAGAGGTCTGATTTTATCATTGTCATCGTGCTCTTTATAGAGGATAACATCATTATGTCACAGGTAACATATACTGTTTTGAGACCTGTCTGTAAAGGTTGACCTTCAGATTTGACTGTGTGATTGCAATGTACAAACATACATTTAAAGACATCCTTGTAACCTTGGTGAAAGAAGCTGTCATGAATGCATATTGCAGAACTGAGACATACATGTACCTGTTGCTGTGTAGTCACATAGCGTAAAATGATTTTTTGAATAATACTTGAGTGAGTGCAGCAGGATATAGACTCATGCTCGTCTGAGTATGCGAGCGTGCACACACACACACACACACACACACACACACACACACACACACACACACACACACACACACACACACACACACACACACACACACACACACACACACACACACACACACACACACACACACACACACACACTTTGATAGCATTACTGTAAGGGTAGAGGTATGTGTCTTCATATTCAGATGAAGCAATGTCCACATTAGTTGAATTTTCTGACAATATCAAATTGACATGATCATGAATGACCAATGTCCAGTGTCAGTATAAACCCATATCAAATGTAATAATGCAATTATGCTCCTTATTTCTGTAGTGTTCTTTACAGTGGCCAAAGTACTGAAATATCATTTGCAAGTGCATTGCTGGAGGGCCCAATAAATCTCAGAAAGTATGTGTTCATTGAAACATATCCCTACAACTTCTCTTGTGTTTACGTATGTTTTTCTATGTCATGGAAAATAACTGGCCAATAATGATAGTAAGATCTGCTAAACATGTCTTTACATAGCATATCACCAAGAAACTAATTTGCACAGGTGAGGATAAAGTGTTAGCACATGGCTGATTACCATTTCATGACTTCAACTTGAACTTGTGACATAGGTTGGAAGATATATTATTGAAGAAATAGCTGACAGATGTTATGCTATTCATACTGTAGTTTGTATAGGGAATGTTGGGTGCAACTTTTTATTACATAAATAACTATTGCTGTTTGCCTTCCCTGTTTTTGTGGAGTTAAGTGCTGAGCAAATGTGAGCCTCTGCTTAAAGAAAAATTGCAATATGTCATTTGGTTTGCCTTCCTTTGTGCAAACAGGCTAAGCGGTGATGTGTGGTAATCAGGACTCTGGACAGTACTGAATGTTGAAAATAGACTTGCTGCCTAGCTTTCTTTGTGGCACATGTTGTAAGAGCAGGGAGCTCTTGGTCAGAGTACAGATGAGACAGGGTTCAGATCATTCTCTTTTTTCTACAAATGGTGCCATGATGGCATGGTATCAGAATGACATGAATTAAGTTAATGTGATGAGGACAGCAAATGTAACTATCAAGGACTACAGTAAAGTATGTGTATTCCACAAATTTTATCAGTAATGCCTACCTCAATACAGTTGCACATCTATTAGCTATTTTGCAAGCCTCACTGCAAATCACAAGTTATTTGTGCATATAGATTTTTAGAAATAATAAGGGGTGCACATCTTTTTAAATGTTTATTATGACTAAACAGATATGCTAACTATTTGTGTATGGCCAGATATCCTGAAAAGTGTGTGCAGCATGCTTTGTGACAATAAGGACAATTTCCACATCACATTAGATGAAAATTTCATCCGTCGTCACCCGAACATGACACAAAGAGTATCCTATAGAATATTTTAAAACCTTGCACACTACAGGGGTACTGATAAACTATTGAATCAAGATAACATGTTTGTGTTATCCATCAGCAGAGACATGAGAGTCTGCAGACTCCATCTGTCAATCTAATAAATACACACATGTAAAGAGGGGTGGGAGTGAAGGGATCAATGCAAGGAGAGATGAACATACAACTAACAATGTTTTGTTTAACGGCTCATTCACGGGCACGTTTTTATCTGTTCTCATTATTAAGCTGCCCTGCTGTATTGCATGAAGTGACTGACGTAGGAGTAAAGAAGGGTTAAGAGAGGGACAACAGGCAATTTAGAGGACAAAAACTGAAGAGTTCATTATGGGCCATTTCTGGTCATGTGTGTGATGTAGAATTCTATTTTTGACTAGATTAAAGGTGTGAAAATGGGATAGATAGGAATGTGGAGAAATGGGGGGCAAAGGGGAAGTAATAGGAATTTGAGGAGGGAATTAAGAAAGAATCATAGGTATCAACTTCTTCAACACTGTAATATGAAGATATATAGAAAATTAGATGAATTTGGACTGTGGTATATGCAGCTGGACCAAATGAAGTGTCACAAAACTAAAGACATATGTATGGGACAGATGCCACCTTTTTTTTGGATTTCATGAAGAGAATGTTGGGGAAAGGAAATAGAAATGTCAGTGTCTGGTTGATAGGGTAAGTGAGGAAGGGAAGCAGGTGCAGACAAACAGGGCAAACAAAACAGACCAAAAGCTTGGGGGACACCCTAACTGGGGATAGGAAGGCACATCAGAGGCACATGCCCATCAAGCATGGGAACAGTGAGAATCTAGTTTTCACCCCTCAGAACTGTCATCACAGCCCCCTTCCTCAGTTCCTGTGAGACTGCTTGACTGAGTCTCTTTTGCATTTTAATGAGGAACTTCTCCATGCAGCTGATGAGAGAACCAATGCCAGTTTCTATAACATCACACACTATCCCTGGCAGTTCCTAGTGGGTGATGTAATCAATGCCTCCACCTATACTACTGGAGGGTACCAATGCAACAGCAACTGGGCATTACAAACCTAATGTGGATGGGTCAGGTAGTGCAGGAACTGTGAAAGCAGTACCACCAGGTCAAGTGCAAGGGGTGCTAGGTATTGGCGTGATAGCCTGTGAAGGGTTGGCAGGTTGAATTGCAGTGGTTGGCCTACCTTCCTTATTTTTGTTGGCAGAACTATATGACACCATAATGGTGTGTTTCCATTTAACAAAAAAAAAAATAGAGTGTGTGAGAGAGAGAGAGAGAGAGAGAGATAGGGGTGGGGTGATACAAAAAAGAAAAGAGATAACTAGAACCATTATCTGTCACATTCATGGTTTATTACAATACATATGCTTTTATTATTATATTATTATTGTATTAGTTATACAGCTTTCCCAGTCCAAAAAAGATAGTGAATTGTTACAAGTAATCATTTTAATGACACTGCAGATTAATTTAACTACATGCCATTAAAGCCAATACTGCTGCAATTAAAAATTAAAAAAAACATTTGTTACATGTAAATGTTACTTGTGGGAATTGAACCCACTTTCTCTGAATACAGTATTACACTTGCCAAATACAATTACCAAGAGCTACAGAAGAAAGCATGCATGCTTGCTTTTTCAGTTAAGATCTGCTTGCTTAAATTGCTATTCCATGAAATACCAATGTATTTAATACAGTCATGTTCAACTGTGCTGCATAAATACACCTTGCCTCGTTGAGTCTCTTCAGTCTTTCAGCATGTACCTTACTGTTCGCTGAAATATCATGTTCAGCTGTAAAATAAAGGAGAGAAAAAGAGACTTGATCATAGGATCATAGGAAGTTACTAGGCTAATGGCCTTAGGGCCCTTACAAGCCTAGCCAAGTTCTACCATTATTTCTACAATCAGCACATATTGCCCCTGTCCAAGAGAGACACAGGTAGAACTCCCATGGTGAATTTACGGTTACCATCCAATTTTACAGATTGCATTTGAAGAGGGCCAATGAGGTGCTCTGTTTGACATGAAGTGGGAGTCTGTTACAAAGATGTCATAAGCTCTGAGAGAGAAATCTGTCCCTCCAGCAGGTTCTATTAATGTTATATACCAGATTAAGGTATTTAGAGAGAATAACCCATGTACATTTTGACTTGGGGATATCCATCATTTCCAATAAAGCAGGGTCACAGATCACATTATATGCAAGGCAGAGATCATTTTTAAGTAGTATGTATGAAACAGAATACAGTGACAGTGATTTCAGATGATCCACATAAGACAGATGCTGACGACCTAGAATTTTCCTTGTGAGGAACCTCTGTAGTCTCTCCACTTGCTGCAGGTGCTTGGAAAGGTACATACAAAAAGGGGCATTGTACTTGATTATTGGCTTGATGAGGGAAGAATACAGGGAGGATCTAACTTATTTTTTTCTGAAGGCAATGCCCTTACTTATGAGATGAGCAATATAAAATGCCCTTCTTACCACTGTGGAGACATAATGATCAAAGTTAAGGTTTCTGTCAACCTGTGTGCCCAGGTCTTTCACCACTGATTGAGTACTTAGGGTGTTGCTATTGATGTGGTAGTTAGCAGGAACATTGCTCTTACCAAAAAGGATGATAATACATTTTTTTGCATTGAGTTTAAGGCCATGACTTTGGCACTAATCATTTGTTTGTTTAAGACCATCTTGTAGAATGTTGATATATATCCAGCAGTGCTGAAGGACACAGCACATTTTTTAGATCAGTTGTACCGATTTATAAATAACAATGTCAACAAAGAGCAACAGATGATAATAGTGGCACTTGATGTAAAGAGCCTATTCACAGTTATACCTAATGAATATGGCATTAATGCCATTAAGACATTTCTTGGTAAATGTGGATGGAGTTCAACTGTGATTCTACAAATCAGCCTATTTTTGCAATTAATACTGAAAACAATGTATTCCTTTTCCTTGATCGTTACTATTGGTAGAAACGAGGGGTAGCAATGGGCACAGCATGTGCAAATACATATGCAAGCTTAGTAATGGCACACTGGGAAGCCGATGTAGTCCTGACTGAACAGAATCCATAGAAAGGCAATCTGTTTTTATAGAAGGTTTGTAGATTATGTCATCCTTCTGTGGACTGGAACATTGAGCCAGTTATATTCATTCATAGAGTATATAGAACACAGTACAGCATTTTTGAAGTTTTCCATGAATTGGTCAGATCATGAGATAGACTTCCTGGATGTCGGGTTATACCTTGACAATAAAAAATGGATATGTACTAGTTTGTATAGAAAACCGTGCTGGAGGAATAATCTACTGGCACATGATAGCATGCACCCTAAACACATCTTTGAAAATATTGCTAAATGACAAACATTACAGACATCTAGGTTGTGTACTGGTGACCATATTCATATGATAGAAGTTGATAATCTTAAACATAGATTTAAAATGAGAGGCTATAAAGATACAGATCGACAGGTGGTGGAATGGGATCTATATTAAATCATCGAAAATTCAGTTCAGCGAATGGCATTTCTGGTGGTCTTACATCGAACATGCCATTCATTGAACTGTTCATACTGAGATCGCTGTACAGTGAAGATCGGACAATTTGCCCTTTCCTCACTGTAGTGCAATCTCAGAGTTGGTATATATAATTAGTGAGTGGTGTGGGGGGTGCAGACCCCCACGAGAGCGGAATTCGATGAATGGCATTTTTGATGAAATGCCATTCATCAATGAGGTCCTTCGATGATTTAATATAGGCCCCGTGGAATGTATGAAAGAACAAAGGGACACTAGAGGGAAGCCATGGTATGGCCCACAAAGCAGTTTTGGTAAAAGAATTCTAAAAAGGAAAAAGCATCACAAATAAGTTACCTTGCAGTATAATAGCAATATAGGTAAAATTTGCAATGTCATCAAAAAAAATTGGGACATCCTATTATCTGATGACAAGCTTAAGATGTTGATCAATGATAAACCTTTGTTTAGTTTCAAAAATAATCTCAATCTAAAAAAGACTATTTATGCAAGGAAGTACAACTGGCATTGATGCAGAATTCATGCAGCAATAGATGAGGCACTTTTTGCTGCAATAAATGTAAAGCTTGTACCTATATTAAACATGACTGTGTTTTTGTGCATCCTACTAGCACTTAAGTTTATAAACCAAATCGTTATGCTGATTGTCATACTCAACATCTTATTTATTTATTTGGCAAAATGTACATGAAGTGCAGGATTTTATATCGGCAAGACTAACAGGATGCTGAAGGAACGTATCCTACAGCACGTTAATGACAGTAAAAATCAAGTGAAATAAAATTCCACTGCTAAGCACGTTATGTTTAACCCAGGTCATCATTTTAAGTTTATGGTGTTACAAATAAAAAAAGAAGATCATAGAGGGGGCAATATAGTCCATTATGCTATATATATCGAGACAAAATGGATAGCTGATCTACGCGCTATCTTCCAGGTTTAAATGGTGTTCTACCAATTAAATCAATTCTGAGAAGGCGTAGACGAAAATCTCAGAATTGATTAGCTGATTGCTTTTACTGTGGTTTTAATGAATGAAGAGAAGTGTGGACTGAGTGAAAGACATGATTGGTTGTAATGAATATAAAATACGTTGATATTGATACAATGGTAGAATCTGATGAAGGGCATGATGCTTGAAAGCACTTATTCTTTTAACTTGTTTTAATAAAGATTTATGCTGGTTTCTGTGGTGGTCCGAGGAGGTTTTCTTGTTTTACCTTGTATAATGTTGACATCATTTGGAGATTCTATGACTGCTTCCAGTTTGCAGTCATCAGGAAACTTTGACAGCCACAAACCTTCAGATTTTGCTTGCACTTCAGAGAAATTGATTCCAAATAGCGGAGTTCCCATGACTGATCCCTGTGGAACACCACTGGTTACAGGTCTGCTGTTGGAGGTGGATTCCCATAATTTGACTATATGCGTTCTATCACTGAGCCATTTAGTGATCAATCTAACAATATAAGGGTTGATAGCTAGCTGGGTGAGTTTGTCAATGATCCCTGAGTGGAAGATAGCGTCACAAGTCTTGACTAATTCTAGGTAGGCTGTATGCACAGATTTCCCCTCATCCAGGGCCTTGTTGACTGTCTCAAAGACGTCCACCAGGTTTAACAGGCATGATCTCCCTTAGACAAATCCAAACTGAGTAGGATCAAGTGTTTGGAAATTACCTATGTGTTTGTTGATAAGGTCCATGATGACTAGCTCCATGGCCTTGCAGATCAGGCTAGGCAGACTAATAGGTCTATAGCTCCAGGGGATCAGTGGAAGGACCACCTTTCTGCAAGGGAATAACAATGGCTGTTTTCAGCTGGAATGAAGCCGGTGTTTAGACTATGATTGAAAAGAGTACCCAATGGTGTTGCTAATTCTTGTTGGAGCCCATGCAGGATGCAGCCTGGGATGCTATCAGGTCCCATAGATGCTGTGTTTTGGCCTTAGAGAGGGAATTTATGACCTGCTCTTTAGAGATGCAAGCTAGGGAACAGGTGGTAAGGATGTCATGGGGGGCATGTGGAGGAGACAGGGGAGTGAAGTTTTCACAGAACCTGTCGGCCAAAATTTTAGCTGTGTCCAGAGGCTCAGTATATGTGGTATCATTAACTACCAGTTTGGCACAAATCTGGGCCTTATCTTTTAGGTTACTGATGTAACTAAAGAATTGTCCATATTGAAGAAGCAAATTTGGATTCATAGTTTGCTTTGGAGGACTTTACAAGAAATCTTATTTGCTTGTTTAAGCTGAGGAAAGAGCGTTTTCAGTTTAGGGCTCGCTCCCTCTTACTCATAGACAGCAATTTCTTCTTGTTATTGTAAAGGCTGTTAATGGCAGTTGTCAACCAGGCAGGTTTGCTATTCCTTGAGGAGCTTGTTTTTGTCCTATGAGGTATGGCCAAGTCAATGCAGTAATACAAGTGTTTGTTTAAAGTATTGATGTAAAACTTGGCATAGCTGCCATCTCCCTCTGTGGGGGAAGGTACAGTGAAGTAATTTATAACATCCTATAAGAGGTTATGATTTGCTATGGAGAAGTTTTTTTAGTTTAGTTTAGTTGTTGCTAGGGGGTTAGGTGTGATAGCTACCTCAAATGAGACTGATTTGTGGTCAGATTTCACCAGGGGAGACCTCACATTGGGGGAGCTACAGTGGTCCCCCATACTGGTAAGCACCAGATCCAGGATCTTGGCACCGCTTGTGGGGGTGTCAACCAGCTGGTCCAGGGCATTGGAGTTAATGAAGTCAAGGAACGTTTGGGCAAGTGAGTTTGAGCACAAGTAATTTACCCAGTCAATGGATGGGTAGTTAAAGTCACCCAAAGCCATGGTGTTCAAATGCATTTTGAAAGACTCAAGTAGATCCAGATATGCAGAGTGGGTGTCCTGATTCACAGAGGGGGTCCTGTATCTTGCAATGACTTGAATAGGTGTCCTACCAACAGTTAATTGCACCTACCGTATATCCAGGGACTCGTACTGTTTAACCAGTCTGGAGGTGTATTTATCTTTAATGGATATTGATATACTGCCTCCTTTAGTTTTCATGCCTTCAGTTTGTGGTCTGAACGTGTGGAAGGAGGTCTAACCTGGTATGGCTGGGGTGATTTCCACAGCCTTGAACCAGGTCTCCATGGCTGCACAAATGTCTGCATCTTCCAAGGTGAGCACTGCTTCCAGTGAACGCAGTTTCATGTAGCATTTAGCAGCATAACCTTAAGGTTATTTTTAGATGGAGTCTTTACATTGGGAATTTTGTCCTTGAGACACTGCCTAAAAAGGCATGCACTGCGGAGGTGGCAAGAGCCTTAGCCAGTAGCCGAAATCCCAGGGGTGACAGATGAAGGCCATCTTTGGCAAAGCATCAAGATCTGTTGATCTCAACATCCCAGGCTGATAGATTCTGGATCCCCTTAGAATGACAGCTGAAACTAAGCCAATATGTTTGTACTGAGGCATTATCTTAGGTGAAGGTAAAGTGCTGCTTAAGGTGAGGGACATAACCTGCCTGAGACACATAGTCCAAGAGCTCCATCATGTCACTCTTCATATAGTCCAGAGAGGTACATCTCAGGTTGTTCACACCAACATGGACTATGATGGAGTCATAACAGTACCTGTTATTGGGAGACTTTGGTGCATGTGTGATATGGCGGATCATAGCACCTGACAGACAGCTAACTGTGACCTTTTACTTATCCAGCCTGGTGAGAGGGACATCTGTGTGTGTCATGATGGAATCAGCTATGATTAATATGTTTGCTTTTGTGGTTTGCCTTAAAGACTTGGCAGGTGAGACACTGGTGCATGAGCTATTATGTGTATTGTGTTCTGCAGAGGAAGTACTATATGTAGCGTGTTTGTGCTTGGGAGGTCTCTGGTGTTTACATATGTTTCTGGTGAGGACCTCCGCATATGTAGGTGTGTGTGATGTGGATTTGGATGGAGTAGAAGGTGAGGTGTGCTTTCTGACAACTCACTCATTGTCATATGTACTGACTGGTGTGTGAGAGAGCAGGGATTCAAGGTTCTTGATGTAGTTGCATTTCTCACATGTTGAGTTTGTGTGGACTAGGAGTAGATTGTTGTCAGTGAACATGAAGCAGTTGCTACACTGCCTCAGGATGCCCATGTCAACCAAGCTGGCTGAAGAAACTGTGAAATTGTCTGTCCATAGTATTGGCTATATATATATATATTACCATATCAGTTAAAATTGATTTATCTCTATACTTACACAGCTGAGGGATATCAGCAGTTCTAAACTCATACAAGCACTAGTCAGGTTGTGCCTGTTTGTGCCATTTCAGCTCACTGTAATTGTGCCTGCATTGCTCCTCAGTGTGCGGTATGCCAGTTGCACAGGAGTCAGCCTTAGCTAGGCTGTTCCAAGCCTTAGCCTTATAGTGAGACCCAGTATAGTATCCCTGTAGCAACCTATGGCTGTAGTGTTTCACGAGGAGTGCAAGAAATATTTGGGACTCTTACAGACCCTTTCTCTTTGCACTGTATTTGGCACCATCCTTGTCATCTCCTGCCATGTCTTCAATGAAGGTCCTTCAACAGCAGTACAAGTGTTTTCCCACTGATTTGTGAGATCATGTTTTACAGTGTGCAAATACACACAACCAGGCCAACTGTATTTGTGTGTTGTTAAGTGGAGAGAAACACTGCGAAACAAAGAACGGACTTTATTAAACAGCCATAATAATTTGACATTTGTCATGATTTATGGCAATGTGTTCTGCTATACCTGGTCACAATTTGTCTAATGGTCAACAACACTGTATGCTAAATGACTTGGCTTTTAGGACATGACTTTGGAGGGATTACTAGGATGACTTGACACATATTTTCTGGTTCCTTACACACTGTTAAAAATAATTTTTACAATATGGGATTCAAACCTATGTAAAAGAGAGAATGCATACATTTCCACACAGGTGATTTTTTCACATTGCCTCAGATGATGTATTTGCTAACCATGGTCATTATTACAAATATACACTTTAAAGCGTAAGTGGTGCTACGCTTCAATTAAACCTGTAGGTGTGACATTACAAGGTCCTGGCTTATGCATTCTCAGTTGTGATGCAGGACTAATGTCTGACAATGTACTGAAAATGGATAGACTTATATTACTTTTGTAAGTTTATTATTTTAGTAACAGATTTTGGAAAACTAGTATAGACCACACAATACATTCTATTTTATAGTTATACTTGGGTTATGGGAGGGGTGTTGATGATTGCCAGTAAACTATAAAATCCATCATAGGCATGAAAATACATTGTTATTACATGATCGTCATTGTCATGCTAAACCAATTACACATATAATACATATGATACCATGTGTATGATCAGTCAAGCTGCTAGACATAGCTACTGGTATGTAGTATTACCTTTATATTCAAAGTTTTGTGAAAATGTACATTGGGACACAATTAATAAAAAAGTAGATGTTGGAATAGAATCCTGGCTCTCCTGTGTCCTGGCATTGAACTTATACCTTGTGCCACAGGGAAAGCTAGGGAGCAGGTGTATTTCCTACACTCAGTACTGCCCAGAGTGCTTATGGCCATGTATCACCACTTAGCAAGTTTGTCCGAAGGAATGTGAACCAAATACTTTTTTTCAATTTTTTTTCCTTAAGTTGTGAACTGTGTCCGTGTACAGGTAAGCAAAGTATAAATGTAACAGGCAATAGTGAACATATACTCCTTGTGTTAATACTCATTATGACCATTCCTCAGTGAACATAACTACTGTAGAACTCCAACCCCCCTTCACCTAGCCTAACAATTGTGTACCTCAACATATTTACACCTTGTGCTACACAGACAGTTGGGTGACAGGTGTAATTTCTGCAGTCATTACCATCCATGCTGCTGAACATCATGCAATGTCGCTAAGCATGTTTGCGCTTCATAAGGACACTGACAATAAATTTACATTTTTATGCGGTTAACCATGTTTGTGCAAAGCCATGTTCTACACAAATGGTAAAGCTGAAAAAAAGGAAAAGATAAAAAAATGTCAAAAAAAATGTTAAACAACTGCACAGTTCTAGATTTGAATCATCAGACTAATCCAATTACAAAACAAAGTTGGAGTGTGTTATCTTTTTTTGCCACACATCTTTGCAACAGCAATCAAATCATGTGCATGCAAGCATTTCATATACCCTACATCCCCCAGTAAATGGCCTTGTGATATATCACACCCAGAAAGTCTCTGGTAAAGCTGTGAGTTGTGCCAGATATGGGAGTTGTGATAACTGCCAGGGTTGTCAGCAAACACATTCAGGACGATTCCCTTGGCATCACACATGACTTGGAAGTTAATGGAGCAAAACCCCTTTCTGTTTATGTAGACCCTTCCCTGTTCCTGAGATGGTGCTTTGATCTCAATATGCATGCAGCTTATGGCACCAAGGATATCAGGAATGTGTGCTGTGGGACAGAAATCTTGCATAGATGTAGCTCTGTCCACAGGGGTATGGGGAAAATATATATAGTCACTAGCATGTAGTAGCAAAGCCTTCAGGAATTGATGAAGAATCCTGGATGCTGATGCCTGTGACAACCCCAGCATGTCTACTTTCAGTGTCTGAAATGTTCCTGTAGCTAATATTCTAAGTGTTATACATACCTTGGTCTCCACTGGTATTGGTTCCCTTCAGTTTGTCTTGTTCTCCTCTGTGGATGCCCATCCACCCTGTAGTTCATAGGTTCATAGTTGGTACTAGGCTATCGGCCCTAGGGCCTATACAAGCCTAGCCATAACAATTCCCTGGCTATTTCTTTCCACACTATTTACTTCCCTGAACCCCTGTCTAGCAGGGTGACTGACATGATCCCTGGGGTGAATTTCCTTTCTCCCATCCAATCATCAAGGTTCCTTTTAAAGAGGGCCAAAGAGACACTCTGCTTGACATGTATGGGCAGTCTATTCCAGCGACTGGGGAGTCTCTGGGTCAGGAACCTATCCCTCCAGCATGTTTTGTTTATTGTGATAAACTAGCATGTACACACAAACCCTGTAAAACTAGCAGTATTCAATGCATATAACAGCAATACTCTCACTGTCTGTAGGTCTGGAACCTTACACAAACATGTAGTTGGCCTGTGTCTGCAAGTCCTGTTGTAAGAGGTATTGCTACCTGCTGTCTGTAACACTGTTGCCCACACACAGGAAGGATGTCTTCCATACAGGAAAGGTAAAGGGACAATGTACACATGATGTAGTCATTTCTAGTAGTGGGTTGCTATGACATTGGCTACTGGAAGTACTACACAGCTGGCTGCATGCAATTAACAAGTAGGGAAGCATCACCGGATCATGAGCATCACCTACAAATGCCATGCTGCTATTTAAACCAGAGAGAGAGAGAGAGACACACACATACACACAGAAGAGAGCACGATAATAAAACAGGTATGTAAAACATGTATGCATGTAATTGAATGTAGTACTTGGTCTGTAATAATGGGATAGATGATTTTAAAGATTTATATGTGCCATCAAGACTTGCTGTAATGATGTCCTGCTGAACAACTGCTATGGACATAGCATCTGGCCCTGTGGGCAGTGGGCCATACCTCTCAACTGTGCAGATCTGTACAGAATGACAAGATTTAAGCCATCATAGTGTTTGTTCTGTTCCTACAAACATGCATATTAGTCTGGCAAATAGCTGATGGTGGAAGTAATGAAGTTGTGGTAGACACATGAGTTTCAGACTCCACCACCTTCAAAACAGTCATGTTAATGTGAAATGTATCATGCCTAAACTTCATAGGTTTGTAATAGGCTTATTTACGATCTGCCCCTATATATCCCCACTAATGTTAGGCTGTGTCCACATGTGATGCTCTGTATTTAGCAAGGCAGAATAGTGCAGCTGTGGAGGAAGGAAGTTCAGAGTGTGTATATATATATATATATATATATATATATATATATATATATATATATATATATATATATATATATAAATAAAACATTTTCCTACTGTTGAATGACTGTGCTGCATGATATGTTTGAGAAAACATCACACATATCTGCAACTCAGGTGGCTTACTGGTAAATTGCTGTGTCTATGATGTGCAGGGTCCTGGGTTAGACACTTGCAAGGGCTGATAATTTGCTGGCCAAAACAAGGGCTGTTGGATACAGCATGATTAAGGCACCTGTAAGCAGTTGTAAGCGGGTGCAAAATGGATAGATATGGTGTGAAATTTGTGTTGGGAACAGATTGCCCTTTTTTTAAGGTGAGAGTATGATATTGGTGAAGGATAGTAGGTATATTTGGGGAGGTAGGTTGGGTCGGTTAACAAACAAGACAGACAAGATGCATACAGGGATGGTATATGACACATGGTGGTTAAAAACCTTAGACAGGGAGGGGTGTTTGAAAATTGGAAGCCCATGAGCCCCCAAATGGAAACAGTGGGACTGAGGTCCCCATCCATGGACAGTCAGCACTGCACCTTCATGGTTCTGAAGGTGGCTGTGCTGGAGGTTGAGCAGGAGGGGCAGGCTGACCCTCTAATTGTGTCATGAGGGCCTCAAGGAGGTGTAGCAGATCCCCAATTCTCTGCAGAGCTCCCTATGCACCAGACCCTGGACTTGACTTCAGGTGACAGGATCCTGTCTGTGTGCCCTCCCGGGGTGGGGGGGCAATTATCATCCCCTGAGGTGGTTCCTCCTGAAGATAGTGCAAGACTAGCAGATGAGGAGGTCCCAGGTTGGGTCCCAGATGTGCTGTGGCCTGGTGCCACAGCAAGATGAATTCGGAGAGGTGGTTCTGCTGGGAACAGCCTTCCCAAACATGCTATTGTGTTGCAGTTTTAGAACATATGTGGGTAGTAATATTCAATACAATCCAGGATTAGTTATAACAGCATGCATAGATATTCCCATTAAACCAAAACACCAAGTTTGGAACAGTTGCATAGCAAACAGAACACATGCATATATGAAACTTCAGTGGCCATTGCAATGGCATGCAGGTTATATTGTTAGCAACAAGCCACCGATGATAGTGTTTCAATATGGAACATGAATAGAAACCCATTTCAATATTCATTGCACAATAGGATATATGTCCCAACAGTAGGTTTGGTGTAAACATACCCATTGATTTGTGCATTCAGATTATAATTGCAGATATGGTGGGGTGAGAGAGATGTCAATTAACAACTATTATATCCTTGCAGTAAGAGGTCCTCAGACCTTTCTTCCTGTTTGTCTTCCAGGTACCATGTCATGGGAGCGTCTTCCTGCTTATACTCCACAGGAGAATGAAATAATAATCAACTACCTTATGTATCACCACAGTACCCTCTTTGCGTGTATGGCCCATGATATGCAGGAGAGGACTGTCTTGTGGAATGAGCTCATCCTGTATAACTGCAGTTATGAGCAGGTGCGACATCGTTGCAATGACCTCATCTGCCACACCCATCAGTGTGCTGCTGCAGTTAGGAGGGATCAGCTAGCTACAGGTGGCGATCATGCCATCTAGCCCCTACTGATACATGCTGAAGAGCTCCTTGCCAGCTTTTGGGCACCTGCCTGCCAGCCAAGCCAAGAACCTGATGATAGCATTGTGGTGATGGGTGATACCAAAACAATGGACAAGGAGCATGCAGGTAAGGCCCTGGGGCACATTAGTAGACCGCTGTTGCTTATCCATCTTCATCTGTAAAGTATTTTCATGCATATGTCAGATAACATAGTCTGTTGCTGCAGTGTAGTAATGAACAGATGTGCATAATCTTTAGCATTGTGGGTTTGTAGTATTGATGCACTGAAATACTTCTCCCACCCTGTAAAATGCCACAGGTGTGGCAACTGACATTACATCTCTCACACAGCTATGTAGTTTCCTCTGGTATACTTCTGGGGCAGCAGCCTGTAGCTGGTGAGTATGGAGTTTTTTTTTGTTCAGGTTTGCCAATACGCCGGCCATGTTATGGCCATGGTATTTGCCATGCACACATTTAACACACATACCCATAATGCATGCAGTACATGTTCACTTATTGTTGCTGTTAACTGCACTGCATCACCGTGGTCACCATGGTGGCATATCTGAAGGGTATGTAAGAGACTTGCAGTACAACTAACAACCTGTCAGTGCAAGATGTGTGGACAGAGATAAACATAATGGTGGGACAAATGGCCTACAATAGGGACATGTCTGAAACATTACCCTTATACAGTGGCTACAACAGTGTGTATACCACTATTACCATGGCAACTGTTACAGAGCTACACAACGGCATATCACAATACCACATTCCACAACTTTTACAACTTTTAATGTGATCCTAACATGGGCAATGAATGTGTAATATGGAATCCTATGTAAGAACAACAAATATGGGGAATACATACCTTAACAAATATTGGAAGCATATGTTTGCAGACACTCCAACTAACATATTGTTGAAGCAGCTTTTGAGGTACTGACAGCATTCACTTTTCTTGAGTACACAACATACATCAAGTACAGGTGCTCAATGTCACACCAAGTAATGGTCTTCTGTCCAAGAAGTATGGCCATGACATTTGCCCACTTACCTGAAACAGAAGCAGACATGTCTTGCACACATCTTATAAACCATGGAATGGATCCCATTTCCAAAAGGTTGCACTCAGGAGTGGGAGCATAGCATTACCTCAGCATTGCATATACCATGGCAAACAGTGTAGACAGGCATGTATGTCACTATGAAGTATGGGACAACGTTAATCTAGAAAATAAACAGATACCCATACAAGACAGATGACAACACATGTTGTAAACTGATCATGAAGACTACCCAGAAACATGTAGCAACACTGAGGGACTTGCAGGAATGTCTAACAAGTACTGCCTGTGCAGTACCTGTGTTGACAATTGCTTGGACTCTGCATAAGTGTGGCCTATGGGTTAGGGTAATCAGATGGAAGAGTTGTACGACAGGAAACATCATCCAGGACCCTTTACAGGTAGCATATGCATAACATCAAGTCTCCCAAAGGCATGTGCTGCAATGTGTTGTGGTGTACTGAGACCAAGGCTGAAACATACAGCCAGTATTAATAAAGACACATGTGCTGCAGAAGCAACACCTCATTCCACCTGAAGCCCACCATCCCCATCTGTACTTTGCTGCTGCCAGTTTACACCTTTAGGTTAGCAGGAAGTAGGCAGGTAGACAAGGTGTTCTGAATTTGGAACACTGCAAAATGACACTCATGTGTAGCTCATAGTTTTCAAGCATCTGCAAAAAGGCTGAAGATGGGGAGGGATGTTATCATGAAACATAAAAGTGAACTGAAGCATGCATCCAAAACTCGCTAAGAGTGGATGTATCTGAACACAGTCAAGGTCATGAATTGTGACAGACATAATCTTGACTCCCCAGCAATAGTGGAGGCACTGTGTGACCTCCAAGGGATGTGCACATGAGTTGACCTTGTAATCTGGCAGAGCTGGGGGACATTTGTAGGACAGAGTGACCAAATAATGGCAAGTGAAGATGGGCCATGTTAGTATACACCTTCCAGGACTAGTGACTGCTGTAGTTCACTTAACAGGCACTACAACACACCATCATGTTAAGGGTGCACATATTTATGCAACTCACATATTGTATGCATCTCAATCAGCATCTGCACAACTAACACATTTGTTTGATACCACATTTGATTGCACAGGTCATATGCAACATATCAGTTGTGCATAATGTTAACATATGCAGTATTGTGGCCGCATTGCATATCAGGGAAGAGGGTGGCATGCCAATAAGAGTGTGTACACTCCTCATAGCCACAGAAAGCTTTGAAGGTTGTCATTGTAATTGGATTTTATTGCTCATACGTGCACTGCTGATGATGAGATCTGCAAATCAGAGGTCAGGCATTCACTATTGACATCTGTCCTCATATCATCCCATGTATGTATCAGACAAATACATGCTGTGAGCAACAGCGCAAACATAATTGCCACACATATACACATTCAGCAATGGTGTGTAAACCTGTGAGGTGTGGTGCACAGTACATGCCAGGGTGCTGAACAGGTACACAGCAATACTGTGTACATGAGTGCAGTGTGTTTCAGGGAGAAGGGCATTACCTACTAACACAACTCATGCATCACAGAGATGTATAATGTTGGTAACAGGGATTGAGTATAGCTGCGGTGCATGCTGTCATGTGCCATATGTCATGCATGTTGACAGATGGGTAATGAGCGGTCTCTATAATATCTTTGTGCCACCTCACCTGTAAGTGAGTGTGTGTGTGTGTGTGTGTGTGTGTGTGTGTGTGTGTGTGTGTGTGTGTGTGTGTGTGTGTGTGTGTGTGTGTCTGTCTGTAGAGGTAAGCAATGATGTACAGGTCTTAAATTACATTTTTTATTTTCCCCTCACAGGTGACGAGGTGGGTCAGGGTCCCTCCTGCAGGCAAACTGATGTTAGTGTCCATACAGACTCTGACAATGATGATAGGTATGGTGAGGCACAGGTGGGTTGTCAGGGTCTGAAGTTGTGCCATGGGTTGACATCCCACTGTTATCCACCCCATCCTGGCACACAGTCACATTGCCTATACATACCTGATCAATAGTGGCCATAGATGAGGGACAGTTGGCGGTTGGTGGCATGAGACAGGACAGTGTGGTGACTATGGCAAGTGTGTCTGTACATAGCCAGACGACCGGTGAAGTACCACACAGGCAGATGCACAGGGGTGCTCATAGGAGGGCTGCTGGTCATCATGCCACTGGCAGAAGTGCCACAGCAGGTGTCACCAGACACTTGTTTTGGGCCATCATGGAGGCTCAGGCATGTATGGAACATTAGACCAGACAGAGTCTGAGGGTCCAGAGGGCTACTCATTCTGCTGTACTTGACAACATCCGTGATCTTGCAGGTGCCCACCATTATTTTGCAGACATACTGGATAGATGGTTGGGTGAGATAGTGGGAATCTTCAACCGTGCAATGTCTGTGTTAGAACATATGGTGGGAGTAGGGCGACAGCCATGTGTATGTAGGTCAGCAACACCAACAGATGGAGGTCTATGTGGACAAGCAAAAAGTCACAGCAACTCCCATAGTGGCAGTACCAGCACCAGCACTGAGGGGGGGGTACTGTCCACACCACAACACAGCAGGCCACCTGCACATGATCCTGGCCATTCCCAACAGGGACCCAGATCCAGCGGACATATATCATCATCAGGGGAGAGTACCATATCTGGGCTTGTACCTGGTAGTGCCTGTGGAACCCTTGGCAGGTGCAGTTCTCATGTCTGTGGCTGTAAACTGCCCACCCTGCCATGTATGTTCTGTAGCTGTCCAACAAACCCCTGTATAGGACAACTGCATGGCAGAACTGTGTGCATACACACACACACACACACACACACACACACACACACACACACACACACACACACACACACACAGACACACACACACACACACACACACACACACACACACACACACACACACACACACACACACACACACATCACCAACGCAACTAGGGCACCTCCATATCTACACACACCACATCTGCACAGCCTAATTGATAACAAAACCCCCTAACACACAAACATGATTTCAACCAAATGGCTCAGCCTAGGTCTCTGGCAAACCCACAACACACCTTGTGCATATGATGCTACATGTGCCACATACCTGTCATCCATACCATCGATGCAGGGACAGGCTAATATGGTTCTGATGCACAGGGTGAATGTGCTAAGGTCTAGCAATGTAATGCTGTGTAACATGTCTTCAGCTGGAAAGGTTAATACTTACATGTCAGGATGTGTAGCTGTCCAGCCATGATGCATTATAGCTGCTACTAACACTGACTGATTGTGGTCTCCATAATGTATTCAATTTGTGCTGTAGGTGTCTATGTGT